>NW_014332933.1:178632-219452 GCF_000341935.2 Cephus cinctus | reverse complement strand
CGACTTGAAAGTTCAAGGAAGCCGAAAACGAGCCACGTTTCGCTAGTCTGAATATTAGAGGTTGGCTCGTCATGAAAACAAAAGTTTCACGCCTGCCTCAGATCGGTAGATAACCTCGTGGGATATTCCCGGAGTAGCAGAGTCCCTTAGTTCCGTCTACTCTGGCCACCAAGCCGCCAGGGATTTCCCCTTCCGGCAAAAACGTACGAGAACTTTTCCGGGTTTGAGGATGGGGGTTGGAAACTAAAGGCGAGACCGTGCTTAACGATTTTTCAAACGTAACTTCCACTTCTTCAACTTCGTCCACTTTCAGCACGCAAAGAAGAAGCAACGGGTCAGAGTAGTCGAATACTGGATAGAAACGGCCCGGGAATGCTTCAACATTGGAAATTTCAACTCTCTGATGGCGATCATTGCAGGCCTCAATATGTCGCCGATTTCGAGACTAAAAAAAACGGTAAGTTGCCAATTATTCTGTAGATTATCGAAGTAGCGTTGTGAGGTGGGTGGGGCCCCCCGGGAGGAAGCCCTACCACAAGTCCCGCGGGAAAGTGACGACACGGACCAGAGCACTTGGCTGGAACGCGAAAGATCCAGGTTCAAATCCGGGTCCAGTCTCAACACTTTACCGTGAACCGTAAAATTATGTCTCTGGTGGGAGTTTAACTAGGACTTTTCTGTGGTTTCGCGATCGCCAATCGAACGAATGGCTAGACGCTTTAGCACTCGACATAAAATCGCTAAACTGGTTTAACTGAATTTCCCTATTAGTTTGCTGCCAGTCTATGTAGGAAACTATGAAATATAGGTCGGCATTTGCCCTCGTTAAGAAGTTCCGAGTTAGTCGGCGCTGTAGCGCAGATATTAGCTAATTGTCATAATTGTGCAGCTCCAGGTAATAAGTTAAAGAATCCGTAAATCTGGTTGAGTATTTGCAGGAGGTGTCACGGTACTTGATCCATCTGTCTCCAATCCAAATATTCATCCATGGCCATCGACTTCGGCCAGCAATAATGGACATTTATGTTGTACCGACTATTTCAAGAAGAATGTCCTCAGCTCTACTTTTACTCGCAGCTAATTGTTCTTGAAGAGTTACCCGTCCGGTCGCTCCACACTTCCTCCGCTACGTCTCTCATCGTGCACCGAATGATTGCTCTCAATTCACTTACGTCCACAGTTTTCAATTGCAGGCCTACAGGATTTTGTGCTTTTTGCCGGGCTAAATAGTAGCCCACCGGATGATGGGCGAACGAACAGTCAGACAGGCAGGTTGTGTGACGGGTTAGTT
This sequence comes from Cephus cinctus, assembly GCF_000341935.2. Classification (NCBI taxonomy): domain Eukaryota; kingdom Metazoa; phylum Arthropoda; class Insecta; order Hymenoptera; family Cephidae; genus Cephus; species Cephus cinctus. The sequence goes on along the minus strand of NW_014332933.1, from coordinate 218,161 downwards.
AGCTGACTAGCAGAGTCGTGGGTTTGCAGGCTTGTAGAGGCTGGTATTCTGGTATCCCGATATCCTGTATTCTGGTACTCTGGTATTCTGGCAGAATCGCACTACATCTATTCGGTGTTCATTTGGTTCGCGTAGCTGATTTATAGGGCTTTACGAAATAATTGCGGAAACTACGCGGAGCGTACTGGTCTGAAGTTCTCGCGGCAATTTTCGTTAATGAAAATTTACAATTCGCTAATATTTCACGCACTTTTAATCGAATCCGGATTACGAATACTCAAAATTCGCTTTGCAACAGGCGAAACGCGCTAGTTAGTGGAGTTGCCCAATTGTTCCCGAATCCAACAAGATGATGAATTCAGCTGGTATTCTGGAGAAACCTCCCGTATCTTTCCTCCACGAGGGAACTATGATTGCCATTTAAAATTATACCTTTCGTTTGCACAACCTGATTAGATGACCAACGAATTGCAGAAATTTCGCTTTTAATTCTTCATTGAAATCATCCAGCTACCTATTTCGTTATTCCACTCGAATGTATGTTCTCTCAAATGTTAGTTCTCATGCTTCCTGTTCCTTTTTAAAATTGCGTCACGTCATGAAATATTGTCAATAAAATAATATTAAAGAGTAAAATACACTACAGTCCTCGTAATCGCGAACACACCTATTGCATATACGAATTTCAAAGCGAAATTATTGTATTTCGCTAGTCAAAGTTCCGTTTCGAATTGACGCGACAATATTCAGTTGCTGCATGGAAGATAACTTGGTAACATTAAACATTTATCAAAACATAAAGGTATAAAGCGGGATACAGTTAGAAACTCAGCAGACGGAAGAAATCCTACGTCACGAGCATGATTCTCTCGCGGAAATTTTGCCGCGGAAATTAATTAAATTATTCTAGGAGTTGCTGTGAATCGTAGAGAAACAATGTGAGAATAAGTCTTTCGTGTCCTAAACATGCTTTCGGGGCGAAAGCAGAGGTTACCGAGGAAAAGCTTTAGCGGTCGATGACCTCATCCGACGCTGCCGACAGACGCCGTTAAATTCGATATCTGAAAACCCGCCACGGCAGTCGAAAGCAATACTATCGATTCGATTGCAGTTCAATGCCAAGTCAGATGCATCTACCGTCTGTCGGAAACATGCTTCATGCGTGCACGAACGCGGCTGCTGGCCGTATTCCTCGGGCTCCTCCTGCTCCTCCTGCTCCTCTTGCTCATCCTCCGTCCTGCTGTCCGATCATTGGGAGCAGAAGCGCCCGTTCAGGCACATCGCTGCTAGAATTCACCAGGATTTATCAAAGTTTTCTCCCTTAATTCGCAAACTGTAGACCGACAACGAGAACTTACGCGTAGATCGGAGGGTTCTTCGATCGATGCGATCGATGCGATCGATGCGATTAATACGATCGCTCTCAGAGTCGCAACCATACCTTTCAAATGATCTTCTCATCTTACATCGTTCCTTTCATCCTTTTCAGTGGTCAAAGGTCCAGTCAGCCAAGTTTTCGATCCTGGAGCATCAGATGGATCCCAGCAGCAACTTCAGCAGCTACCGAAGTACTTTAAAAGCGGCAATGTGGCGGAGCGCCGGTGCGACGGACGAGCGACAGCGAATAGTCGTTCCGTTCTTTAGTCTTCTCGTAAAGGACCTCTACTTTCTCAACGAAGGATGCAGCAACAAGTAAGTCCTCTTAGAATTGTCCGCTAACCTAACCTAACCTAACCTAATGCCCTTAATCTAATTTTGAAACTTATATAAATCTCAGTGAGATTCCTCGATCTCCTGCGCTGCTCTCGTGGTTCCGTCTTTCCCTTTTCCAATCTACTAATTTTATTTCAAAATCTCTCGATATTTTTCAAGAAGCTACCAGTAGTAATGGATACTGTCGTCTTTTCTTTTCACTCTCCTGAGCATCGCTGTATGCGTGTAAACTTATTAAACTTGTAATGGCAAAAGTTGTGCTGCTTCGCGAATGGTGTTAACGGTTCAGATAGCGTGGCGAGAAAACCGAAACCCGCGAAGACATGGAAAATATAGGAAAGGTTCAAAAGATTTAAAACCTTCGGGAAAGGTGGACAAGGTGAAAGCAATCTGATCAGTCGGACAGGTGTTGACTGATAGAGCTATGCAAATATTCTATCTGCGCTGTACTTAACGAATACGTCAGCTTCACGGGGAGAAATTTCAAAAGTTCGCCTCTCATAATTCCGAGGCGTCGGTTCTGCCGACTTTGCGGACTTTGCCGACTTTTTCGAATCTTTCGACACGTGTGAACGTACGTAGGTGTGCACGGTTACGCGCGGCCAATCTTCTCTCGATTCCAATCCAATCGTTCCTCTTTCCATTCTTCCCGCCCCCCCTCGGCTCCCATACCGAATCCTCAAAGTTACGGCACTGCTGTCGGCTCGCAGAAAGTTATCAAGTTATCAAGTTATCAGGAAGACTCGCCTCTCTGAGATTCTCGTTTCTTCGTCTTTCAGACTACCGAACGGGCACATCAATTTTGAGAAATTCTGGCAGCTCGCTAAGCAGGTCACAGAGTTCATCGCATGGAAGCAAGTGGCCTGTCCCTTCGAGAAGAATCCCAGAGTGATAGCTTTTCTCCAAGCTAGTCCGGTGCTCACGGAAAACGGTGAGTCGCGTTTCGAAGGACCGAGAGACGATAAGTCGCCTTTCGAACTAAAATCTTTCTTACTTGTGTTTAATGTTCGCCGATTCGCGCAGCTCTGGCTTTGGCGTCGTTCGAGTGCGAGCCGCCGGACAACAACCCCGAGAAGGAACGTTACAAGTCTTTAAAGTAAGTCAAACAATTGACGCGATTCTTGGGCAAGCAGTCCGATGCACGTCGTCCTGTCAAATTAATCTTTGAAATGTTGTTAGGTCCGAATTGAACGCCCAGTGAAATCGAGCCTCGATCAAACGCACGGAACGTGAGAGATACTAATAGGTATACACAATTACACACATACATTATTCCTATTGTAAAGGGACATTCGGCTTAAGCGTACCAGCTGCCAAATCTGATTGATGCGTTTCAGCTGGATAGTCCTGCCTACTATAGTACAATGCGGCAAAATGTTATTACGTATCCAGTTCTAACAGTTATGCCAATATGTCAGTAGAAGTGTAACGAATGAACTAATTTCACCGGAGGGTCGAGCTCATTAACGGAAGAAGATCAATGCCAAAGGAGAAAGGAGAAGAAGAGGAGTGAAGAGAAGTCCGAGGAACAAGTATTACCAGAAGGTATTAATCTAGCATTTGCTCTGAGATTGCTCGCGATCGAAAATACACGAAGAGATCTCACGCGTTCTTACGATTATTTAGACTAGCGAAGCATATTCAGATGTTGGCCCGACGTAACTCGGTTTCTTTATATATCCGCGTCTCGACGCCCGACATTGTCGGATCGAATCGAGGATGATTCAAACTGCTGCGAAGTGAGGCAAAGCAGGGCCAACTTTTCGTTGTGCCCTTATCTGGAAACAAAGGCAGAGAGTGGCGGGGCTGAGAAAATAATAGAAATTTTGCTTAGTTTCGCTACAGTGTGAATCAACCCTCAAGCATCGAAATTCGCCTGAGAGACTATAATAAAGTTCATATGACAGTATCGACTACAGCAGTAAGTATAGTTCCTAAGCCTCACACGATTTCTCGTTCATGAAAATCTTAAGCACAAGCGCTGAACTTAGTCTCGGCCGATTCAATGTTCCGATGGCAAAGTGCACAGAGAGAAACAGAAACACTGGGAAACTAAGATTACGGGCTCAAAATGCCAAGAAAAAGTGACATAGACATAGAATCTTTAAGTAATCGCCAAGTCATGAATGGCCGAAGGAACAAATGAACAAGGACGATGTTTTGTTCTTTTTTAATTTCGTCAGGTAGATAATTCCCAAGTTGGCACGGACTGAATTTTTTCACGAGGATCGCAGGATTAGGAATGCCGGCCATGCGGGGCGTGAGCATGAGATATGTTTACGCGAATTCCACCTGTATATAACACACAATACATAGTACATAGTACCTAGTACCTAGTACCTAGTACCTAGTATATAGTACATAAAATATAATTAATAGTCCTTTTGATATACGCTAACAAACCTAGGTGTGAATAATAGATTCGTTTCTGTAACTTAAGTTAAAGCTGGAGTGTAAGTGGAACAGATTGACTCAAATCTGAGCGAACTTGCCCGAATCCTGATTTGAATTTTTAGACGACTGATGACACAATGTCATGTTTTTCTGATGTGCAGCAACATTTTTCCCTTGAAACTTTTTATCACGTCCTAACAGATGGCGCCATGCTCCTCAATGGAGAAAGTAAAAATAAAACGAAAACAGAGTTCCTTCGTTTCCTCATTTTAGAGAGACTCTTCGAAGCACTGTCATCGATTTGAAAGTATAGGGACCAAGAGTTTGCTTCCCCGAAATGTAAAAGGCACGACGACCGTCGACCTGCGACTCCATTACGTATCAACAGTGACACGTCTCATCATCTCGTCCATACTGTGTCCCATAGACAATTTGACAATTGGATATATTAAGAGTTGAGCAATTTGCCGATTTGCAGTGCGAGTTCTGAATGTCTGTCTATTTGTCTATTTGTCTATTTGTCTGTTTGCCTGTGCGACTTGAGCAAGAACACGTTTTCAAATACCAGACGCACGATTAATGCACCGAGAGACTTTAGAATCTAAGTCAATGATCGATCGGGAATAAGCAATTCTAAAATGGAAGTTTAATCACGAGCAGAAATCGCAATTTAGATGAACAGACAGACGATCGGACTTCATAACTGATGGGTAAGCCCAAGTAAGCAAAATCAGCCAAATCAGCCAAACCAGAATGACTAATGCTTGCCCTAGTGCAACACATTAATCCTGGAACTCATAAAAGAACTTTTCTGTCCGAACGAAATTTCACTTCGGTTACCATCGCGAATGCTACTCGCGAAATAGCAAAATATCCACGTAGCCAATTAGCTAAATTCACCTTGTAAATAGACTCCTCGTCGGTTATACCCTCTCTGCAATTTAAGGCCTGATAATGAAATGGGTTTATTGCTCGAGCCACTGTCATCTAAAATATATGGAAGTTGACTATTACACGCACTCTAATATTATTACATAACACGCTATTACATAATAGTATCTACTAAATGAAATATATCATACGCATACACTCAGCGCATTGTCAATATGCATAGAACGTTAGAAATTATCAAAAGCGTATGGCGGTCCATTCTTTCTTACTTGCCACTTTTTATACCGTTCGTTTTTTACACACTTCTTTTTGCACCTCACGTCAATCCCTTTTTTAATCTTTTTTCGTAAAGTCAAGCCTCGCAGAAATAAACTAACCAGTGCGTCATCAATTTCGTCAAACGAAAACTTTCTTTTCGAAGGATACAATTGCTGTTTGTCAGAGGCAGCACTCGCAACTTAATGAGCCATTCGAAGAGTGTGTTGCGTATGTTACCATAAATTAATGTGGATGTGACTAATGTAAGGCGAAAATACAGGAGAGTAAGGGCGAAAGCGCGCGTCCGTTTGTTTGTGTATGAAAGCACCAAGGAAAGAGAGAGAGAGAGAGAGAGAGAGAGAGAGAGAGAGAAAGAGAGAGAGGAGATGCAAGAATGCGGGTGAGGTTGACTGACGTAGAGGAGATGACAGCAAACGAAATCTTATTGACAGCTGCGCATAATTGCTTACCTCTTTTACTCGCTCGAGCGTTTTACGTGAATTCATTTACTAACATCGTTTTAGTCTCTCACAGCTAAGCGTTATGATTATAATCTGTAAATAAGAAAGTCGTGTATATACATACATATTATATCCAAATGCTTTTTTTAGATATAAGGTTAGCCCATAATCGAATTTCGAATTGTTTACGAGAAACTCGAGGATAAGTTGTTCCGTTAAATTGATCAGTTCCCTGAACATCGCTTAACATTTATTCGAATTATATTTCGTCGAACAATTGGTATCCTTGCTTTTATCTAGTCACTATAGTCTTTAGTCAGACCTAAGGGAGTGAGTGTCGCGAGAAATCCAAGTACGTATTTCAGTTCACGCTGAGAAGAACCTCTCCTAAGGATTAGCTCTATCGAATAACTAGAATTACTTGAAGATAATCCCAAGTCATTCGAGACATTCGAATAAACACTCAATTCTCTTGCGGATGGAACGTGCCTGGGTCGTATTATACCTAAATTAAACCTCTAAGTTAGAATTAAGTTTAATTTTGTGATCTGTGTGCGCGCGCGCGCGCGCGTGTGTGTGTGTGTGTGTGTGTGTGTTTATTTTTGCTCGACATTCCCTTAAGTGACTTTATGTGGAAAAAACATTGATTTCCCCAATCATCTTTAACCGGTCTGATACGCACAACACAATCACAGGACTAATCAATCGACTGTTCCACCTCTCGATCCGACGTGACACTTTTATAATGCACTAAATTCATCTTACACTTAGACTGCTCTGGCGTTTCACACAAAACCTTCCCCGTCGCTGTCCACCGAGCCAGGAAACTTCGACCACTGTAAATTTTAATAAATCCGACTATAAGACAGAATGCGCATTTCAGTTTGTGTCATGCCTATTTATCGCGTCACGTGGCATTCATTGTAATTCGTGACAATCAGACACTTGGTGATTGGTCAAACTTTACGTTCATTCACACAAAGACAGTGTTTCCTAAATGAGCTGCGAGTAAAAAATTTTTTGAAATGCTTAAATAATAAGACGCGAAGAAATATTAAGCAGAGTCAAACACAGTGGACAGAGGCGGAGAGTAATAATAGATAGAAATTACAGAGCACATACTTGCACGAATATCAATATCTAATAATGACACTCTGGTACAAAGATTTATGACGAATCGGATTTAGTTCGTTTTTTCGTATTCTGTAAATATCGCCGATCACTTGAATTAAGTTCAATGCCTTTATTTCGTCTTTTGATACGTTGGAGCTACTGTACATACATACACAAATTCAATAACACAACGTAACAAACAAAATAGAAGAACAACCATTAATATTATGTAGAAAGAATGATGTCTTACGAAATAAAGTGCAGATTAACAAAAGTTGCAGGTGTCACTCTATATTTATTAATCCTATCCATTTAAACTCTATTGGCCGGCGAGTGATTCACGAATCTTCTGATCGATCCATCTTCGATAATGAGCGATCCGAACGTAGACGCCAGGCTTATTTTCTGCGCCGCAATGTTGACCCCAGCTCGTTATTCCATACAGGGTGAACGCTCCTAAACGCAGTAATTTTCGTTGGATTTTATAATATGCGAATGCAATACCGAAATATCTAGTATCGTAATGTTGCTACTGACCATTGTGAAAGCACGCTAAAGGACCCCCGGAATCCCCGTCACAAGCATCGACGCCGCCCTCGAGAAATCCTGCGCAGAACATACCGTCGCTGATCGCACCTTCACCGTAGACGTAACTAGCCTGGCAGATCGACTGATCGATCAGTGGTATCCAACTGAATCTCAAGTCTCGCGAATGACCTGAAACGACGAAACGAAGGTACCACAGGAAAACGTAGTGAGAATGTTAAATCCTTCTATGGGTAGAGATACCGATAAATCAACTTTTCTCCTACCGGAAGTTCCTGTCTCTACGCTTCCCCAACCACTTATAGTGCAATTAAGTCCTGGAAGATATTCGAGATTTTCAGCGGGTAAACATATCGGCATTATGTTCTCGCCCAACGGGATGCCTCGACCCTTGAGCAACACCAGAGCGATGTCATTGTTCATGCGCTGACCCTTCCGGAAGTCCTCGTGAATGTAGTAGTCCTCGATATTCGCTTCCACTTCCGTTCCTTCGTCGATCTGAAAGTAGCGGCAACATTCGAATCTTTCCTCGTGCGATTCTCTCGAGAAATTCTCGCGAAACGAGCGATGAGAGTGCGTCGAATAGTCGAATAGTCGAATAGTCGAATAGTCGAATAGTCGAATCGTCGAATCGTCTCACCTCTGTGTTATAGTCCCCAGCGCGCACTACGTACGTCGCCTTGTTGTATCCCTCGAGACAGTGAGCAGCCGTAAGGACGTGCAATGGAGAAAGAATAATAGCGCCGCACCAGTGGTTCGATCGGCTGTGTCCCCGCACCCGTATACTGGCCTTTCGACATCAATCAAAGGTGCCTTTTTTTCATACGGAAATCATACACTCTCTGATATGGAAATTAAAATGATTACCTGCCAAGGATATGACCCTTTCGGTGCAACGTTACCCCTGATCACTCTTTGAAAGAAAGGACTATCGTCGGGAAAATCTTCGAGTCGTTTGCCGCACTCGGCCGGTAGCAGATCGTTTATACTTACTTCCGGAAGATACGGTACAGTTTCCTTCGCGTGCTGCTCCGCCAACAGTACATTTATAGCAAATATTAGATTAATAAAATAAACTCAGACGGGATAATGAGCTACGATACAAAATGTATGGATACGAGGAGTTCTCGTGGAAGGGAAGCACGTTTGACCCCTTTATTATTATTATTAGTTAGCTGATAATCGATAATAATTCGTACGGCACTTATAGATGGCATTTACATTGCGCAAAGATATAACTCAAAGAATGCGACAGTGTTACTCTGTCAATGGGGGATTACCTCAGACTCCGCAAAGACGTCTCCAGCGGTGCAAATGACTCCTGCATCCTCGTCGTGGCCACAATTGTGCTGACCCCAAAAGCTGTGCTCGCATCGATACAATTGGCTCTCGTTTCCTTGACAGGATACCTGGAAGATCAACCCAGCTGCAGTGTGTTTGAGGAGTATCTCCAAAACACTTCACGGGTCAAAAAGGATGAAGTGATGCGAACTGCGCTTACAGGTAAGCAAATTCGTACAATACCTCATCGAGCCATATGGGACCCTCGCCAGCACCGAAGGCCCCATTCTTTTTAGGAATCGCAGGCCCCGCATAGCCAAGCGATTTGCAGATAACGGTGGCTGCCGCCGTCGTAAAATCGTCATCGCACACTGTTCCCCAAATTCCATGATGACGCACCTCAACTCTACCTTCGAGTGGACTGCTGCCATTTGCGAGACGTAATTCAAATGGTACCTGCGATATCATATTTCGGGCATTCAGTTAGGAACAATGGGGCAAGGACTACAAGTCTAACAAATTAGCTGGCATCTGCGTACATCGCAATGCTCGGGACTCTCATCGGCGCCGTCTGGACAATCCTGCACTTCGTCACAAATGAATGCCGTTCGAATGCAAACGGGACTATTGTCGCACTTCCAATGATCTTCCTGGCAGGTGTCTATCGCAGTTTTGCAGACGACGCCTACGGCTTCCTCCGGTAGACAGTCATGGACACCCCAGCTATAAAATATACGCAGAAATGAAGTCTTGGGTTTTCGAGTGTGCCGGACCTTGAAAATTCATATGAAACATTGGGAGCAGTGTGTCATAGCTCACCCATCGAAGTCGCATTGTCTCAGGGAAGTTTCATTGCCGCGGCATTTGAGCTGGTCGACGAAGAAGCGCGTCGGCGGTATCAAATTCCCATAGAATCCCCCTGGTCTGACCTCGAGAGCTCCCAGTTCAAAACCTAATTCCCTGCAGACGACTCCAGCATTGATCATGCCAAACCCATCGTCGCAGACCTGGCCCCATTCGCCGTGCACTACGCAATACCGATTCTAAAACTTTGTCGCTGAGTTCATATTTTACAGCCTAGCAAAAACTTGTAGCAATTAGCGATCATGAAATATCATACATCCCGTTAAAAACGCAAAGTTCCTCGCATTGGCACTAATTCGACGGGAAAGAAAAGTTGAATAAATCATTATTTTGTTAAAAATGTAAAATTACAGAAGGAGCAAATTCGAAATGTCTCCTGTTACCGAGAAGGAACTATTATTGAAACTTATTAATTTCGAGCGAATTATTATAGCATAAATCTTTCAGTCCGAGGACTGAGTGCTGTCATTTAGGAATCCATTGTGGATGTGAGTACTGTTCACTTACCTTTCACCTCGATTCTTCCTTCGTGGCTGTTGCTTGTGCCAGACAACCGGATATCATAGTCGAGTTCCTCGAGTGTACAAGTGATTTCATCCGAATGATCGTTGCAGTCATTCTTGCCATCGCAGCGCAGCAACTGACTGATGCACTTTCCGTTGTTGCATCGGAACATGTCATTGCAAATGACGGATCTGTCTGTCATTTCGTAGTAATCAAACTCCTTGCTGGGTTCGAGAGCACCCGTAAGGCCGACGTTTCCATCACTCAGTAAACACACATTGCGTCCGAAGCTAACGATAACAAATATTTTGAAAAATACTAAGAATCAGTATCGGTTAAATTAAAAGAAGTAGCCTCAAATGAAGTACACGTTTTAAAAACATACTTGTGAGCAAATGATCGGCACGTGAAGTCCGCTTCCTTGCATCTGAGCGCACACGTCTTCAACGGAGTATTTAGCCACTTCTCAACATCGTGTCCTTTCAATCTGTGCTTCGCAGTCTTTGTGAAGTGATCCAAGTGCAGAGCGCAGGATTCCTCGTCCGCCCCATTCGTGCAGTCCTTAAAGGATGCGAAAGAGACGCTCCTAAGCGTCAATAATGTTGCAAAAATACAGATAGAATTAATCGATTACCTTGTCTCCATCGCAGAGCCAGGCTTCAGGTATGCACTCTCCGGCAGTGCACTCAAAGAACTTGGGCTTGCAACCACTGCCAACGTTCGACTTTTCCGAACCTAGAAATAGTGAGATCTATTCGTGATGAACTGGATGCTGCTGTGGCAGGTATTAGCATCATCGGAATTTACCTAATGTACTGCACGCTGGGATGTCACAATGCTCGCGCTCTCCGAGAGCAGTGAAGCACCACGGCACCGATTCCTCCATCGGATTGGGATTCCTGCAGTAGTTGTGCCCTTCGAGCTTTCCTTTAACCCAATTGGGAAGTATCTGTAACATCAGCATCGAAACTAGGAACAAGTTCACTCACGGATTCACATACAGCAAGACTCACCGTCAGCACCAAAGAATGTTTTAGAATCTCGTCGTCCCAGAAAAGACAATCTTTTCCGGAAAATGTTATATTGGCTGTGCCCGAGTATCCATTCCCTTTGCCGGAAACGCATCCTGGACGACGATCGAAGAATGTAAAAAAAAGTTATCAACACTCTAACAGGTAAACACCTAATGAAAACTGTACCAATATCATTAAAGGGTTTTTCGCAAATGAAGGAGTGTCCTTGGAAGGATGTAGCACAGTCCTCCGCGTCCCAAAAAAAGTAATCAGTCAGACAGGAATGTTCGGGATGTTCGTGGCAAGGAAACCTTCGTTTCATGATGATGCAGGCAGGCCTGGAGCTCACCCACGGAGACTTCCTGTGGTCATCCAACCAGCCTGGCCACCATTTGCTGAACCTAGCCGTCAGGTAAAATAGACCCTCTCAGAAGCGCTCATCATTTATTCGAAGGTCCACGCCGATTTCCTGCCAACTGAACTCACTTGAACTTTGCGCTATTCGTGTCCTGCCAAATCCAGACGGTTCTATTCATAGTAGTAAAGCCAAGGCCAGATGTCATAATCGACTTCACACTTGGATGTGTTTGAACCAGCCACTCGGATATGAAATTATTTTCATGCTGGCTAGTAATATCCAACAATCTTGCTCCCCTGGAGGCGCAGTAATTCAGAGCTTCGGCATGATTCAGTCCTGAATCAGGACTGGCCAGATGATAGCATTGTCCGCCGTGCGGAATTTCATCGCTGCGACAATGTGCGACCCTATTTTGAAGACACTGAACTCCAACTGCATCTCGCTCCACTTGGCATTGTTGATTGTGAATGAACCTGAGTAATCATCAAATGGATTGGCTTATCCGTTACTGAATAAGCTGCATGTAAATAAACTCGAATCTCGCGATTTTACTTGCACTCTTGAAAGTTCGTTTCGTTCCCAAAGCAGGTCACGCTGCTGGCGGCGATCCAAGTGGGAGAGTGCGCTTGATTAAGTCTTCCCTGCCATGCCATCTCGGCGCCTCTACGTACACGATACAACTTGGAAACTTCAAATGCATACTGCTGCCATTCTGATCATCCTTATCAAAGGATTATGACCAAGCTGCGTTTTTACTGATAAAACCTTTACCTAAAATATCCAAGCTGGCGACACACAACGTGAGCCTCTTTGAGAGTCCATTGGTTTCTCGAGTCGCAAATTGTACCCCAACCTGGTTGCACACCTTGAACTTCAACATAGCCGTCTCTGAGGGTCAACCCACCGCGTAGTCTTATTACCTGTCATCAAAAAGACTCTCACGAACTTGTACATTAGGAGGAGGGCGATTCTTGATGTTGTCCCTACCTGTCCTGAGGTTGGAGTAACTGATCGATGTTTCTTTGACTGCTCGATTCCAAGTGGTTGTACAGCCGGTATGTAATACACGGGAAATGGAGGTTCTTCTGAAAGTAAATTAATAAATCGATTGATGTTTATTTGGCACACTCCTCTGTGAGCTTAACAAACCAACGCCTCAAAGATGAATTTCGCATGCTTTCGATGCTGATGCGTGTAATCGATCCCCAGAAGCAAAAATGAAGAGCAAAAAGCCGCAATCGCCAAACAACAGTTGAAAAAAAAAAGAAAAAAAAACACTTACCATAGATCGAAGTAATGTTTAAACTAAGTCCTACTGGTCATGCGCGCACCCATGGAATCCTACGGACAGCGTACCTGTGTGTACCCATGATACAAATATACGAGATATAGCCACTAGCGATCGTATTTTGTTCAAGGTCGCGCAGAGGCTAATGACGTCACATTCAATGCAACATCAGTTTCATTATGAGAGGACTTATTTCGGTTCCTGAAGAGATGGCACCTCAAAATGGACTGATGTTGAAGCGTGACAACACAGCATACGTAAAGTCAGTCAATCAGAATAGTGGGAGTCCAGTCACGTCGCTGTCCAAACTCGCAGAATCGCTAGTGGCTACACATCGTCCATTTGTGTCATGTGTGTACCTATTTACCTGCTGCAAATACTATTTTCTCATTGAAGACATCCGTGTCAAGCTTATCTCTGTTAATTGACATGATTGATGCATTCGCATCACTCGTTCCGGTTTTATTCTTGAAAACAAGTTTCGGTTTCCACTCCTCTTTCTTTTCGGATGCTGAGAAACGGACTCCAGGCTCTATAGGATCGTCGAAAATAAAAGTGACATTCTTCTGATGCTGTGCTTGAGCCTTGTCTACTTCCATTGACACTTTCGTCGTTGGTCCGGGCGTCGTTATATTAGAATCTAAGACGGGATTCCAAGTATTGTGAATTTTTTTCGAAGAGAATTCATACTTGGTACTAGTATCTATCTCAGGCACGAAGGTCTTTTCAAAGCGACGAACGTAGTCCCCGTGGATCGTTTGATTACTAGCAGGATAATTACTGGCTGTGTCCGTAAGATCTAAACTGTCCGAATGCGCCACCTGTTCTACTGTCGATCTCTCGACATCGGGAGAGACTATCGGTTTTCGTGAACCGTAAGAATTGGCGTAAGTCTTATTCAAAGCGTACGTGTAGATTTGGGCTTTCGAATGTCCCTGATTTATCTCCACTTCTTTTGTAATGTAGTGACCCTTTATGCCGTTCACATTGACATAAATACCCTTTACTCTACGCGGATCGTCGATCTTCACGGGGCTTTCAGGTCCCCCTGTCTTTGCATCTATAATGTGGGCAGAGAACGATCTCCATGAGCAACCCGCTCAAGCTACCATTTAGTCCTTCGAGTATCTTATACATATACCAAAACTTGAATACCTGTTCGCGATGCTCCCTTGGCTTGCTGGAAAATGTTAGTCTTGGCAGCCCACTGATCTAACCTCGAGTCCAACTGCCTGGCTTTCGCAGGCTCCGTACGAATGTTCGTTCTTCCAAACCACTGGTTAAGCGTTCCTCCTTGCGCCGTCCTATTAGTGCCTGAAACTGCGTTAACCTTCCCTGAATCTCTTACAACGATACCTTTGCCTTGGTCCTTCTCTATGTTCTCCTCGACTTCCGGTCGCCTAATCTTGGTCTCACGCTCTCTTCCCTTGATAGCGCTGTCTTCCATTGTATTCTTGGATCGTCCCTCCAACTGCAAAGTGCTCTTTGGATTGCTCTCAGTAGCTACCCAGTATTCCTTACCATATCCAAGATTCGGATGGATTTGGGCATGAGTCGACGAAGGCCGAAAGTTTGAACCTTGATTTGTGCCAGCTTGAAAGCTAAAGTTCGTGCCTCGGCTGCCATTCGCAAAGCGGCAAGTAGTATTAGCGGAAAAAGCCGTGTCCGTGCGTGTCGTGCATGGCGATGTGTCATTTGTGTTGTTGTTAATCGTTAAAGGAGTAATTAGAGTTTCCGTCCGTTCTTTGCTGCTTGAGATCTCATACCCACCTGTCGCCAATACTCAGTTTTTCATCCTAATACTAGACAAGACTGTCTAGGCTAGCACTTAACGTTACCAAAGCGATGGGGTCTACGCATCGATGCACTAAATACTAATTGTAAGTACCTTGATTCCAGGTATTGCTCAGTGCAGGCCTCTGACCCAATTGTATTCCTCCTGCCTGAACTGGACGAATTCTTTCTGGTTGAACCACCTGCGATTCTAGTCCACCCAGTGAAGTACCACTGTTATCACTTTCACTCAGTGAATGATGCTGCACGTTTGTCGAGGTACCGACGCTGTCCTTATCGGGGCCCTCGACTTCCTCGGGCAGCTTGTAATTGCTGTCCACGTAAACATTCTCATTGAATTCGTTGATTGTCCCGAAACCCCTTCCAATATCTGAGGAATCTATTGGAGTAGCCTCTTTTGGAATATCCTGGCTTCCCCCAATTCCGGTATAATGCTTATGATAAGTATCTTGACCATCTTCTTTGGGCGCGTCGTCATCTGTTTTTGCTATTTTCCACGGTTTATGCATATCATCGTATCCATTCGTGGTTGTTTCATGACGATACCAATAATGGCGATCGTGCCCCTGACCGTAATGATAATCATGTTCACCGGTATTGAAAACGGACTCCCGCTGATTTTGATTGCGGTTCATGTTTTCCGGTACTCCGTAACTTCCTTGCCATTGTCCAGTCTCCCTAAGATTAGTATCCGTGGATCCACTCTGCTGCTGATAATAACTGGGATACTCGTTATGCCATTGAACATCGTGACCAGTACGATCTTCCCTTGACCGACTGTTATTTCCGATAAAAGAAGTAGGATGTCGATCTTGACCGACGCCACTCGATGCCGATTGAGTCTGATCGTTATGCGAATTCTGTTGAGTTTCTTCCCGTCGATTATGACTTTGCTGTGAATTCTCCCAAGTGTTACCATTCCCATTATTGTTTCCAGGCCAATATCCACTGAAAGTCTCCTCAGGCTGAGAGTCTTCATCATAGGCTTACGAACGGAGAATACGTATTAATGTACAAGAACAGTAGTGAAAAAAAAAAGAATGAAATCAAAAAAAAACTATTGCTATTGGTACGATCATAGTATTATCTACCTCTGGCGCAACCATCGACATTATACGGCCAATCGCAAACGGATGACGTCGGATTGAAAACTGTTCCTGGTCCACAGTCCATCACGTAAGTAATTCCATTGGCGCACTGGAGGAATTTCTTGCAGTCAACTGGATGTGCCAGTAGCCCCGTATGATACGCAGGACACTCAACCTTCCTTTTAACTGTCTGTGAGGTCTCCCTTGATTTCGGCAGACGATAGACTTCAGTGGCTGCTGCTACCTCTTCAACATTCTTCAACGCATCTGTATAAAAAAACAATATTACGTATCTTAACACAGAAATCTGAAAATAATCATTTCTTAACTAGCTATCAGTCGTTAACCTTCGCAACCCCTAACATTGTATGGCCAGTCGCATACATTGATCGTCGGATTAAATACAGTTCCAGGGCCACAATTCATTGTGTAGGTATCGCCATTGACACATTGAAGATATTTAGTACAATCTGATCCATGAGCTAATAAACCAGTTACGTGTGGAGGACATTTTATTGCCTAAAAGAAATAACAAGTTTGATATATTCCATACAAGATGTTTAAGAATTCTTCGACCTACATTGAAATTCGCGGTTTCCCGCAGAATTTGAGGAGGTTTTGAAATTTGCACGAACGGCTCCCGATTGGCAGTGTCTTCCAGGTAGTCAGGCGAAGTAAAGTCTGCCAATTCGCCACCGTAGCATTTAACCTTGTGTGGAAAATCGCATTCAAGTTTCTCGGGACTGAATAGCGTTCCTGGAGCGCAAGGCTGAACGAACGCCCGTCCGTTCCAGCAGTTGACAAAGAACTTGCAGTCCGGAGGATAAACGAATTGTCCACTCGCGCCTGCATAGGGACATTCTACTCCAGATACGGAATTATACTTCGCAACGGTGCTAGAATGCGTTGAAGCTCCTGAACTTAGTATCTTCTCTTTTCGCGGCTTCTGCAATTATTTAATAGCAAGAACCGTTAAAACATATTCCTAACTATGTAAAGCCACTGAGTGTGTGCACGCATTATAGAGAATCGAACTCGTACCTTGTAATAAGTGAGGCTATCTTGGTATGGATAGGTCTCTTGGTTCTCTGTCAGTTTATCGAAAGGCGGAATCCCATGGGTTTCTTCGGAATCCTCTTTCACCTTCTCAGCACTAGAAAAGCGTTTGGAATATTCATCGCGCCCATTTTGTTCATAATTATGATGATAACTTTCTTTCTTGGACGAAGGATTTGACTCAAAGTGTTGTTCAATTTGCTCGCTGTCGGTGCTGTCGTGAACAGCAATGCCTTTTATCTCTTGCCTTTGCTCAATCTCGGTACCAACTGTTTTAACCCATGGACTCCATTTACTCTTTTCCACAATCGCAGTAGCCACTTCGTCGGAATCCACACCTCTCGCCTCTTCGCAATCGGATGCGACTGATGTTTGCTCTTCGCGGCACAATCGAAAGCTTCCTTTGTTTGAATACTGTCGTTCTAAAGGTTCACGACGTCTCGGAGGTTTCGTCGTGTGAAAATTTGGATCGTAAATCTGAAACAAACGGGTAGACCCCTAACGAGTGTGCGATCGAAAGTGTATCGTGAACGTGCAAAAGTCATTTTTAAAATTTCCGAAAATATACTTCAACGATACGTCCGCCATATTAGAAAAGTTTTTGCACAATAATATGTATTACTACGTTAGATATTTGAATGCAGATGACGATTGCTTACCGTTAAAGTGATGTCCGTTATGCACAATAATACCAAGAGAATGCTAAGGCCCGTTTTATTTGAGTGTTTCATCTTTGACACGTACTCAACTCACAGTATGCTGTTACTTTGATTAATAAACATGCATTTAATGTTTTATAGAATTAGCGTTACGTTAGTTCAAAGTGAAAATCGTATCTATAAGACTCGCGTCGAGGTTTGCGCGAGCGAAGTACTCCCGGGAATTTCTGAGAAAGGGTTATCTGTCTATCTATAGGGTCAGATCAAAGGTTGTGTTAACATTATGACGTTCATATGTCAAAGTGTACATACTCCGTCTAAGCACGGAGAAGCCAGTTGGCCGGCACTTGTGCAGATACCAATTGCCAATTGTGCAAATTATGCTTCAGCTATTCGATGCTACGATTCGTATACATACGTAGAGACAACTGAACGTATGGGTTGCTATAGATATCAGCTGATATTTCTAAAGTGTATCATACTAGCTATTTGTATCCGCACGAAAATGTAATTCGACAAGCAGATCGTGTATGCATATCCAACAACATCGAGCGTCACGCTTCTCTGAAATTGAGATTAATATTTGAAAACAGAATAGAAACATTGCATTTATCATTCGTTTATAATTTTTGCGACGTCACGGATGCGTGCGCTATCGCAATTACTTATCGTCGTCATAAATATAAATGAAATAGCTATTTATTTATAATTGATACATAAGATTACACGGGATATCACAGTTTTTTCATTCTTTCTAATTCCTTTTGAAGGCCCAACCTGCTACGGATTTTTTCGAAAAGATATGTGTACGGATGTTCCAATTCTACATCTGTTTTAGGTATCCTCATGAGCCTTCGAAATTTTGGACACGCAAGAAGAAGATTTTGAAAAATTCCAAATAAACTGCTTGTCGTCCAATACAAAGTGATACACTGGAACGAAACAAAGAATTTGTTGCTTTCTTTAATAAAACTATTATAATGCGACATCTGTGATGGAGTCGGATTTTATTTATTCTACTAAAACTTACTGATGGTATGTATGCAGCCACTGGCACCAGAGCTATAGACAAACACCTCATAAAATTTGTAACGTATTTTTGTGTTTTATTGTGTTCTCCAACCTTCAGCATATGATGAATCTACAAAAGGAATATAATTGCATCATTAAACACTTATTCTTATACGAATCACCCATTGAGCACATACTTCAATAACTGCCAAGTTTGAAAGACCATACAACACTGGCAATATAAACGTTGGATCAGGATATGTCAAATTCGAAATCCAAGCAAATCCACCTACTGCCATTTCGAGATAAGTTATTTGAGCAGCTGTAACAATAAAATTAAGAACCTTTTTGATACAATAACAAAACCACTCGAATTGATCTTCGACATTGCTCTACAAGAAATTGGTTGTCTCTAACCTGTGTCTCCATGAGGCAGCATGTAACACAAGTTCCTGAGGGTAATTGATAATATCACCCATAATGGAATTTGAACGATTACAAGTATGGCTCCTTTCATAGGATGACAATTATCACGGACAATCAATTTATTCCATTGTGTATTCAGCTAAAAAAATTAATGAAATGAAAATTGACCTGTTTGAGAAAAAAAAAAAGCAAATTTGACTTCAAAACATTGATTAAAACTTGACATTTCACTATTATTACTATCCCAATGTTACTTACTGATCGATTGTATACAGATCTGGCATAATCTTCAGTCCACTTAAATTGCCTTACAGCCAAATTAGTTTCTTTCTTAAGTTCCTTCACTATGTCTTCCATTTCATATTTAAGATTATGCAATTTTGCCGTAATGTATACCTGTAAGAATATATTGTTTTTAATTTTGAAAAATTGTCCTCTTACATAATACAGATCCATAAATTTATACCTGATAACATGATAGTGGTATTGTTACTATGCTTCTTGTCATGACGGTAGCAAGTACTATGGTAGCCCACCAAGGCAAACCTGTACTTGAATGCAATGAGATCAACGAATTTTGTACAAATTCAACAGGTGGGCATTCTGATAATTTTTTCCAAATTCCTGTCATTACCATCAAAGGTGCTTCAATGTTATTTGAGCCAACATGCTCTGATGCAGAATTTGTGGAAAAATGTCTAACAGCAACAGACAATGTCCTTGGTGTACTGTGACTTAATAAGCCAATATGTAGTACTTGTGAATAAGATTCAAGATTTTTTAAAACTACCCTTCTTTTTGACGCACAGGCCTTAGACCTATATCTAAAATTTTGAAAAACTTCGTATTCGTGGTTCACAGTCTTGGGAATCATATACTCTTGAATAAAATCAGTTCTCAATGAAGCATTAATTTTTGTGCTGGGTTTTTCATAACCATTGTTATCAATGGTAGTACCACGAGTGTAAACATTGAAATGTCGTTGAACTGTCAAACAATATTCTGTAACCGGTTGCGTGAAAAATCGAGTATTTCGAGTATTGCGAATTAAAGAATAAATATCGCGTGTTGTTTGTAAGACAACATTAGTTTGCATTTTTAGTACTTTAATTTACTATAAGAAGAAACGCACAATTCGTCTATGTATAGTTAATTGTTTACGGTAATAATCACTTCGTGCTCTGGGTGCACGTTATGATCAAAGTAGAGTAGTTAGGTGAGGTTAGATTAAAGAGAAACAGTATTCGATTCGTCCAGATCAGTCCAGATATATACCCCGTTATCTAATAGTCATCTATCCTTACTTTATATACTGTCAAAGAGTGGCTATCATAATTATTGCACACCAATGGTAATGATACACTCTTACGATTTACTTTCAATTAAAATATTAAATTATAGTACTGTATCATTAATCTGTGCAATAGAGTAATATAAATACTTCATTTTCGTTATCTGACTACTGAAAGCAACTAGAAGCCGCGCTAGGAGAATCAAGTTCCTTGAGCAGCTTTAACAAAATACATATGACGAATCTAGGGAATTTTTTGGGATCACTGATCACGTACATACATACGTCAGTGTTATGTAGCTGTTTGTAATAGGACCCCACCATAAGGCTATTTCAGTACACAGTGGTACATATTAGACTCTTCCACGTTTGTACTTTTTGAATATCATTTATTTTCGTTATAATCGAAGGTACTTCCAAACAGCATAATACATTTATAAAATTGGATTACTGTATGTATCATAATGGTAAGTAGAGATATAATTTGCAGCTATTTAGTTGAAATAATGTATTAAGTAAAAATCAGATGTGTTACCCTTTTAAGGTTGCGCATTATATTAAATTTCATTTCACAGTAGTTAAAAATTTACATGCTAAGGTTCTATGCATCCACGCGTCTAATTTAAAATAAAATTCTACAATTTTCTTGATAATTATGAATTTAACAGATAATTCTTCTCTGCTCCACTTTCACAAAATAATCATGCATGACTCATGCTAAATTTCTGTAGCACATATTACTTGTAGATTTGAATTTTCATTTCAACTAATTTTCTCTCTAATTTGTTCTCTTTATAGCAAAACCCTAACGAAGATACCGAGTGGAACGACATTCTTAGGAGTAAAGGTATCATTCCTGAGAAGCAAAAAGAAAAGGAAATCACTGAAGATCAGATTGTCGATTTACTAGAAAATACAATAGATCAAAAAACTGGTCGTGGTAATGTACTATTTTTTAAATTTTAATTATAGAATTCATAATATATGAATCTGTATAACCAAATAGGATACAATAATCTATGTCAATCTTTGTTTTCGACAGCCAAAAATGATCTAAACTCCAGGACATTAGACGAACTTGATGAATTAGAAGATGAAGAAGATGAAAAGGTACTTTTAGAATATCGGCGTAAAAGGATAGCAGAGATACAACAGCTGGCAAGTAAAGCAAAATATGGTGACATTAAGGAAATATCAGCACAGGACTATGTGCATGAAGTTAACAATGCTGGAGAGCACATATGGGTTGTTCTTCACCTTTACAAGCCAGGGTATATTATTGACCATAAAGATTCAAGTTATAATATAAGCCTTTGAAACACAATCAACCAACATATAAAAATTTATAAATACGTTTTGCTTTCATTATTTTCAGTATTCCTCTTTGTACATTGGTAAACCAACATTTGGCTGCACTTGCAAAGAAATATCCAACAACAAAATTCTTGAAAAGTGTATCGACCACATGTATTCCGAATTGGCCAGACAAGAATCTTCCTACTATTTTCATATACAATAATGGCAACATGGTTAAACAGATTATAGGCCCCATTGAATTGCGAGGCATGAAACTAACAGAACCAGGCTAGTATTTGTACTTAAGATTTTACATATTTTGTTTAACAACTACTAGAATATAAAATCTATTTGTAGAATTGGAATGGATGCTTGGAGAAGTGAAAGCATTGCCTACAAAAATTACAGAAGATCCTCGACCGAAACCGCGTGACATTTTATTTTCTTCATTGAAAGATCAAAATGATGACCTTGCTGAATACAATGACTGGTAATCGTAAATTACCTGTATTATACATATATATACACATACAAATATTCATGCATTATTACAATTAATTTATTTATATTCATCTGTATGCAGATAAATTATTATGCAAAAATTTCTATTCATGGGGATATGATTTATTTATAAAAATAATAAAATATTTTGCCCTTATATCAGCTGTTCATTAACATATTGCAGACAATTCTGAAAATAATGATTAATAGTGATATTTAATAAAATAATAAGCACAAGACGTATTTTAAAGCTACTCGAAAACAGTAAATTGTTAATTTTGTAAAACAATGAATTCTGGGGTCCCAAACTGTTTAAATACGCTCCTGAACACCTTTGTGATCTCTCGGTGGAATGTTTATGTTTTCTTATCGCGTAAGGACTTAACTTGTGTGTGCTCGTGCCGTCCTCGGTCCTACGCAACTCAATAAAAGCGTGCCAAAGGCCAAGATTATTGCTTAAATCTTTGTAACAGTCGGAAAAATGAACATGTTCTAAAGAAAGATCCAAACACCGCTTATCTATCACTATCCTTTCAAATATGTCACATGTGTAACACAATGTTCAATCCGAGATTTTACTCTGGCTGTCATTGTTTTTGGGCTCTGTTTCTCCCTCAGTCAAGGTAAGTGTAGTTTATGAAGTTTTTTTTTTTTTTTTCAAATGACTTGTACTAACTATGTGCATTTTCTAACTATGTAAATTATCTCATCTTTCGAATATTTCATTTTTTTTATTCAAACGTCGATTAGTAACATCATGCAGTACAACTGATGCTAGTGGACGCAAGCTGTGTATCCGTCACTTTAAATTTTCAGTTTTATAATGCCATTTTGTGCGTACTGTTAAAATTAATCTACATTTTTTTATCACATCAACGTCCTTAAACCTTATTTTCAGATTATTATTCAAATTCAGAAAAATTCGACGGAATGGCTACCCCTAATTCAATGCTGATGGATGATAGATGGAAGTCCAAAAAAGTTTTTCTCCTTTCCATGAATGCTTTAAAACATCAAAATCGTAACTTTACAAATAAAATCTCCAAAGTTTATACAAGAAGAATAATCAAAAACTTTAAAGGAAACACCGTCTTGTATATGTTGAAAAGAAACAATGAACAATCTGAGGATGGAATAAACTGGAACAACTTGAGCATGAACAATCAAACTATTGCTACAATTTCTCCTTCATCTGATACAATAGATAATTATAATTCTCAACATTTATCAAAGATTTCAGAAACTATATCAATAGATCATTTAAATATAGATGACAACAAATTTAATACTGAAAAGTCATTACAAGTACAGAAGGCTCTGTCACAACAAGTCACTCGAAATTTACCAAACATTTTAAGACCTAAATGTACAAAATTAAAATACAAGGCAGAGAATTCAGAAAATTCACAGGATTATCGATATGACGTACCAGGGAACCTTCAACATAATTGTGATCCTGTAAAACACATATCTAAAGAAGCACATCAGACTACTGCAACAGATGTAAAAAAAGTATATATTAAAAACTCTGGAAACAAAAGGAAACAGGTCTATAAGCCTTTGTCCATAAAACAAGAGAGCCCTAAATGGGTATCAGAAAATGAAATTAGTGAAGAGACTTTACTTGAAGGAACTTCCAATAAGAAGAATTTTAACGAAATAAATGTGAAAACATTTGCTTCTTCTGATAAAAATAAACTAAGAATCGACGATGTAGAAGAAAGCCAAACAGTTATGACCGATCAGTCACTAAATTGTATGCTTCAATCCAAAATGTACATGGAACAAGAATTTCACTTAAACACAAACATGATTGATCAGGGAAATATAGAAAGTCAAGATTTTAAGTGTACTTCAAATCAGAATGAAATAAACGGAATCCAGTCAGAACTTTGTATTCCAAATTATACAGACTTTTTAGGCATAGGGAATTACTTGACAGATTCTGATGAAGTACACAAGTTATTACATCCAACTTTGGACGATTATAATTACAAGACAGATAGTAGAAACAGTGATACCAATGATTTGGATTTATTAATTAGACACAATTGTGCAGAACAACACGTAAAAACGGTCAGAAAATTGCTCCCAGAGAGTATCATCATCAGAAATGACATCTGTGGACGAGAAAAGGCAAATAACGTTGTAAAGGACACTGAATCCTCCATTGAAAATACAGTATTATTTAAAAATATTGAACTTCCCGGTAGAAATATAGCACAAAATGAGTTAAAATTTGAATGCAATAAAAATATTCAAAATATTGGCAACTGGAATGTTCATGAAATTCTTGACTCACAAGTAACTGCTTATAAGATTCAGGATGATAATGTTCTGGATTTGCCATATTCACTAGTAAATAACAGCATGACTATTCAAGAAACATCCGATAATTTGATTACCGAAAGTGAGTTGCTTTTAAATCATAAGAATTCACACAAGAAGAAACGTAATAAATTGACGACCAAGAAAATGTCAAAAGAAAAAAGTAACAAAAACAAATGTGATAATACTGCTGCAGATTGTTTGACAGAATGCACCGAGCAATTTGGTGATGGTAGAAAACTTTTAATTAATATAATAATTTACTAAAAAAATTATCTGCTTTTTGTTACATGCTGTCTCGGTTGTAAGGTTTTCCTTTCTCTGAACATTCATTACATTTGTTTTAGGGTGCTTTCACGAATTCAAAACCAGCATTGTACACTACGACGCCGAGAAGAATATTTATAAAAATCATTTATACTTTAGTAAAAATCTTATAACTACTTACGATTCCGCATCTTGTGAAAAAAAGTACAAACGTAGATCGGATAAAATAGATCACATTAAAATATTGCACGAGGCCGCAATTTTACCGAAGGAACCACCAGCATCGTTAAGATGCACTAGCTGTTCTAAGATTTACAGCAAACTTGGTTCGTTAAAAAAACACATGGAACTCCATGAGAACTTCCGGTAAGCCCCTCAATAATTCCATATACTAACTGCAATGAAACAAATGCATCATAAATAATAAATAATAAATTATTACTATCACAGTTTAACTTGTAAACGGTGCAGTAAAACCTTTCGGGAAAAGGTCGATTTTACTCGCCACGTCGATAGAAAGTGTCATAATGCAAATACTCTGTGAGCCGGATGAAAAGACAAGGCATATAATTTAAACATTTTATTCTTTACAACAATTATATTCTCAAAACGATATGCATTTTAGTTTTATAATTGACTTTCCTTGTGAACTGCTCTGGTAGAGATTTATTTTTAAAAGATGTTATAAATCGCCTTGACCAACATCATTATAGAATGTGATGAAATGTTCATTTAAAAATACATTCAGAAACCCAAAATATTTGTCCCGTTTCTTTTTATTCAAGCCTAAATAATGAGTTACTTTATTGCCTTCAGAACGGACAAATATGCTCCTGAAGTTTTCAGTATCTAAAAGACAGTGGAAGGAGAAAATAGTTAATAAAAGTATTAGCATACGATTTGTTACTGTTGTTGTCTGTACATACATTCATGAAAGAGGACATGGACATTATATAGAATTTCCCTGCTGTAATATTAAAAGGCTTTCTAGACCGTAGAATCAGGATAATGAAAAAGCGAGCAGTTCCTGGTGAAAGATCATACCATAGGGCTTGGTACGCGCTGTACCCAATCTCTTCGCTCTGTTCACTCAATTACGTAATTACAAAGGTTGCTAGCGCATTACTGAGGGGAATACAATAATTAAACAATTGTATTGTGACGATGCATACCTTAGAGATTATTGCTTCTCCGACGTAACAGTAAATGAAAAAATCGAAAGCGATTGCAATTAGGACGGTGACAAATAATAGAACGCTAATGGTATCTTGGGCGTTTACATCCTGTTGCGAGAAAATGATTGTCATCAAGCAAATTGGTGAAAAAGTGGGCTTACCTACCATCACTATGTGATATCCATGCACGCAAAATAGGACAGTGTTGTTCAAGAATTGCCAGAGAATTAGCCCGTTGAAGGAACTCTCGACTAAATTCATGAATCTATAAAATGATTTAGGCTATGTAGTTAGTAATTACATGAAATAGTCGTGTGTTCTTTTGCTTCTAACGATCACCTTGTCAGCCGCACATGGTTCTCGACGATACACCGAAAGCAACGACATCGTGTCCCGAGCTCTAGCAAATTCTCATCCTGTGACTCGTGGTAGCGTTCAATGAGCCTCGAAAGTATAGTCAGTTGACCACACACGTGGAGGACAAGCAGGAACAAGAAGCAATCAATGCTCACGTTACTGATACTACAAATGGCAATGGCGACGCACTGTTCGATGTAGATCAGTTCGTACGCGGGCGAGAGTTTGCTGTCAAATGAGTATTTCGTTGACATGGGAAAGACACGTTGTCCGGGGTTCCTCCGTGACGCGGCCAGTGGCGCACTATCGAGGCCTGGAACCATCCGTTAACTTTACTATTGTAGGCAATTGCCTAGTAGCAGCTACATTCAGATAGTCCCTAAGTATTAAAGGCCCGTGAGATTACAGAGACATTCAACATATTTTCCATGCTGTCGAATATAGTTTTGGAATTTAAAACTTCGTCCTCGACTCTTCTTCGTTGCGTTCTTAACGCAACTGTACATCCGTCGTATAGTCGCAACCTGCTATAAAGACCCCATAAACTCCAGGAGCTGATGGTTCCCTAGTGAAAATCTATTCTTAATTAAATCTCATATCCAGCCTACCCAATTGAACAAGAAATAAGAAGACAATGCAGATGATGTTGATCAGTCTACCGAGCTTAGCATATCTCATCATGACGTCTTTCTCGTATAGTTCAAGTTGACCGAAATTCTTCCAATCTCGGGCCACCTCTTCAACAAGGAGGCGCAAGTAGTTGCGTTTCACTCGCAGGATGAATAATTTGATGGTAACCATTATAATTGGTATCAGTTTACTCAAGATTTCAATATGATCGGCAAAATCGTTGCTTTCGAAGAGACACGCCGTCATTGGAATTAACAG
Organism: Cephus cinctus; assembly: GCF_000341935.2. Taxonomy (NCBI): domain Eukaryota; kingdom Metazoa; phylum Arthropoda; class Insecta; order Hymenoptera; family Cephidae; genus Cephus; species Cephus cinctus. The sequence goes on along the minus strand of NW_014332933.1, from coordinate 191,340 downwards.
GCTGATTGCCATAAGAAGCGTGACGAACAGTCGGTGGGAGGAGAATCTGTCACAGTGCGGCCACAACCCGAACCACTTGAGCCAATAGCGATTCAGGCCCACGACGAATTCGAAGCTTCCTTCGTTTCTTTTCATGTTTCTCGATGTAGACTTTCAGACTTAATGACTCGCTCGGCAAGGACGCAGGTATAGCGAGCCAGGAGAGTATGCTTCCTTCTCCGTTCGTCAAACACTGGACTGCTAATTTCATAATTTTTTTATTTAATGCCAGCGTCAAGTATTACGTTAACTCTATGGCAATGTTAAATTTCTAAACAGGCATGGGCAGGACAGCCCACATAATCAGTCTAATCGAACACAATAACAGGATAGAATTACTCGGACTCGCCAAACTGAAAAACGAAATATGTATAATGACTAGGCGAGCAAATTAAAAGAGACTCTTCAGCCAATTTGTTTCTCCTTCACGAATTTTCCTAATTAGGCACTGTCGATGTGTACCATTCACAAGACGTCGAGTCATTTTCGATCGTCCATCGACAATAAATGTTTTACCTGCTATAGTACATTCAATATAATAGTGCAAATACTTATTTCTCACTGTGGCTCACTGTGGCTCACTGTCGCAGAACATGCTCTGCAGTAATTCTGCATTCGTGGACTCGTACCACGTAACGATGTCACACACGAAAAAACTCCATATGTGATTAATATCTTTTTTGTTCAATAAATTCGATTAAACATTCGCTAACCCGACTTTCTTTGTGCTACAGGGAGGCTGGATCGATCTCGTTAATTTCTTGAAGTGCCATATCGTTTAAAAATTAAAGATAGCAAACGCAATTACGAATTCAAGACCATTGTAGAGACGTAGAAACAGATTTTGTTCTATTGGGGCCTTCTTTTGAAGGAACCACTCTTTGGAGTCCTTGATCCTTCTGGCCCAATTTCTTTGTCACGTCAAGAAATAACAGATTCGAGCGTTAGACACGCCTAAGACACGAATACTCGTTACATTGATCTTAGACGGCCAAGATAGACTTCGGGGAAATGGCATGTCACATTTTTCGGAACGGAATGCGACGGCCCGAATCTGCAAACGAATTAGCATTGATATTCGGTCTGACAACACGCAACTTTGTCATCATGGATTATCATATCGTTTCTTGCACGTGTGTGTGTGTGTGTGTGTGTGTGTGTGTGTGTGTGTGTGTGTGTGTGTGTGTGTGTGTGTGTGTGTGTGTGTGTGTGTGTGTGTGTGTGTGTGTGTGTGTGTGTGTGTGTGTGTGTGTGTGTGTGTGTGTGTGTGTGTGTGTGTGTGTGTGTGTGTGTGTGTGTGTGTGTGTGTGTGTGTGTGTGTGTGTGTGTGTGTGTGTGTGTGTGTGTGTGTGTGTGTGTGTGTGTGTGTGTGTGTGTGTGTGTGTGTGTGTGTGTGTGTGTGTGTGTGTGTGTGTGTGTGTGTGTGTGTGTGTGTGTGTGTGTGTGTGTGTGTGTGTGTGTGTGTGTGTGTGTGTGTGTGTGTGTGTGTGTGTGTGTGTGTGTGTGTGTGTGTGTGTGTGTGTGTGTGTGTGTGAGAGAGAGAGAGAGAGAGAGAGAGAGAGAGAGAGAGAGAGAGAGAGAGAGAGAGAGAGACACGAACAATGACCGATATCGAAGAAACGTCTTGACCGTGAGGTAAACTTTTCAAAAGTTCGCCTCAACCTAAATGGAGGACTGGCCTTTGCGTATTCACGTTTTTACAGCCTAGAGAGTTGCTACCCAACCGATTTGCGCAATTAACTATCCTCCCTGAAACGCTTCGCATCTCTGCTTCGTCTAGCGTGCATCGTGTTTAACTGACAGAGGAAAAGGCGACGAGCGCTCCATCGGTGGCCAACTGGTTCTAACGCTTTTTCGTGGGTCATGACGTCACGTCTGACTTTTGAATACTACATAAATCACGTGATCGTTATTATCCGAACTGCTTTCATAGTTGACAATACGATTTCACTTATTAAAGTTCTCTCGTCACGCGACACTTTACTGTTTGATTAGAGTTTATCGATTATCCCGTGTCTCCAGCAGATAACAACTCAAAGGCCTCTTCGCAGACAGTTTTGGCCAGCTGGCAACTGGACGTTGCGCACAATGACATCCAGTAGCTATAATGACTCTACTTCGCTTTACCCACAGATATTCGAGCTTCGTTATGAATGATTCTACACTGACTGACACGTCAGCATCGCGGCACGAATACAACTCATAATTCTCATACGTACTTCCTTATTGGGTCGCTGACTTAATCGAGAAGATTCTCCCGGCAAGTTCGAATTTTTATAAAGCAAGAGCCTAACGCCTTAGGGAAAGACGTCGGTCCACTGAACGAGTACGCTTGATGCTACTTTTAGGGGAGTCCAGCAAGCTCAGGATTGGAGGGCACAGTCGACGGGAAGGTTCAGGCCTCCCTCGATATTGCTCAAGGGGGCACGAGGAGGATGAGTGGAAAGGAGAACGACATCGCACAGGCCGCAGAGAAGCGGAGAAGCTCCCCGAGAGAGAAAGAGAGTGGGATAGATGAAGGGAGAAAGCGAGAGAGGAATCGAGCTTTCTCGACCCTCTCGGCATCTCGCGCACAGCCTCACCCTCTGCCTAACAGTCGTGTATCTCCGGTGGCGCTGCGCCGGTCAAAATCGGAATCAGAGCTTGCGCCGGTACCACGATCCTCCAGTAGTTGCCCAGTCGTTGTCACGGGCGTAGCTGGATGCTGAATCTTTTGTGAGAGAGAATTTGCGGCTCTCGCGCAGACATTACGTGCTATTATTGCGCGCGCGAGAGCGACAGCCAGCCGGAGAGCTGGACTGGCTACGAATTAAGGAGAGAAAGGATTGTGTGTGAGAGAGAGAGAGAGAGAGAGAGAGAAAGTGTGGTGCGGGGGCGGAGGGATAATAGCAAGGCAACGGGAATTAAGGAGAGAAAGGATTGTGTGTGAACATTACGTGCTATTATTGCGCGCGCGAGAGCGACAGCCAGCCGGAGAGCTGGACTGGCTACGAATTAAGGAGAGAAAGGATTGTGTGTGAGAGAGAGAGAGAGAGAGAGAGAGAAAGTGTGGTGCGGGGGCGGAGGGATAATAGCAAGGCAACGGGAGGGTGAAAGTGGGAGGGAGGCTGTGCGTCACGTAAAAAAAGGTGAGGTGAGAGAGAAGCACAAGGTGCAGTGTACTGTGTGTGGTGCAGTGCAGTGCAATGGGGATGCGGCTGTTGCGAGGGATTCCGCGTTTGCTGTGCAGAGAGAAGGTAAGTCCAGGATGTTCCTATTCGGTTGAGTTTCTTGGCAATCGCACGCCCGCAACGAGGATGCATGTTTCGCGTGGGCAGCGAGAGAGTCAAGAGGGTCAATCGGATCCAGCGGCGAAGAGACGGAACGGAAGACGAAGGATAGAAGATTCGAGATCAAAGGCGCAAGGGGAGAGAAAGAATGCCCGAAAATCGTGGCGAGAGCTGGAGCTTCGGGGCTAAATCCCGTGGTTGAATCCAGCCGATCGAGCCGATCGAGCCGATCGAGCCGAGCGAATAATAGCCGATTACTACTGTGAATCCCAAAGATCTGGTCAGGATGACTTCCGCCAAGGGAGGCTAATGAGTATTTGGCCTTTGGCCGAATCATGCCTTGCTTCTTAATACCCTGCCCTCGTGACCTTCGACAATGCTGCAAGTAGTCTGCTGGCTGAAATCTCAATGTTGGAACGCAGAAGGTGGGAGGCTGCGACGATGGAGCCATGGCTGTTCACACCCTCCGCGAATCCGGTACGACCCAGTCGCACGTGGTGCTCCTGTCGTGCGACTCTAGAGAAAAGGATCCGTTGACTTTGCCTTCTTCACCTCAGGTTTCTTTGCATTGGCTACTAGGGAGCCAATATAACAAAGACACGGTTAACCCGACAAGCGACAGGAAGCACGCGGCAAGCTGCAGCGCAACAACCACGCGCGCTGACGTCAGCTCAAATTTACGATTCATTCGGCGCTATCCGGGGAACACGGAAAGAAAGGGAAAGCGCGGTCGGCATTCACTGTCGTGCGTCAGGCAGATAAGACTGACATATCTATACTATAGCCCCTGGTACATTTTCGAACTAAGCTGCAACTATTGTCAGTGCTTAGGGACTTTTTGCACTGACCGATTGTCAGCCATTTAGTTATTATAAACTAAATAAGCTCGACTGTCCTCCGCTTGCGTCTGCCGGTATGGCGGCGCATAACTGACATCTTTCTTTCTACCAAGTATTTTTAACGTCTACCCGTAAAGCACTGTTGCGATATGCACATCGATAGCATTCAAAAATGCTCTTCAGGAGTACGTGTGGTCGGTGGCGCTGTAGTCGTCCGTGCGATATTGGTAGTCGGTACGTTGTCGTTATTTTCAGCCAATCAACGGATCGTAATTGTGCTGCTCGTTGGTGAGACTAGAACCTACGTGGTGAATCAGAAACGAGTGTTCATCAAGCAGAGATGCCTCATGCGGCAGTCCACGATACGCACGTGCACCGGGCATTCGAAGAAGGACGGCCAGAGATTTGAACTGTGCGATGGGAATAGTTGGAAAAGCAGGCCGATCAGACTTTTCCGAAATGGAAACATAAGTATAATGTAAAATAAGATGAAATTGGGAAATTGTCTAAGCAACTCAGAAGAATCACGCGAGTAAGGACTTTGGGGACATTGAAGGGTGGTCCATTGTCCACGTTGGCACAGATAGGTTCCTCAGAGGTACTTTAATCAATTGATCACCGATGGTGCGACCAATGAACCCATCGAATGATGAAAGATCTTTAAAATCGTCGGGAAATTGGCTCATAGATCGGTGACATCTCTATCGAGCCAGTCCCTAACCTTCCCTTCCGTCCCTCGCGCCTCCCCCTCTGTAATATTACTCTGGCGACGTCGCGAGACGCCAACTGGCGTCGTCCATCTTTTCTCTCCCTCGTAGAACCGGGCTCAGCTCCCGTTTGCGTTCCCTTTCTATCTTGAAGCAACCGACGCACCGACGCACCGACGAGACCCTTCTCTGGGGGCTGGCATCACTATCATCAACGATGCAGTTGCTTTTTTCGAGTTGGCAATACATTTTACGTTTTTCCGTTCACGCGTGCACCTGTCGCACAGCACAGAATTAGCTTCTACACGTGGATAACGCAAAACAGTAAAGGTTTATTCAGTAACATAGTTGCGACTGTGAATGAAATTCTTGCTACCAGTCATTATCTATTGGTCCTGAATTACTAATACTGTTGGTGCATTAGGTATTGCACGTATTCACTGTAAATCCTATAAGAGTTTATTTCCACTGTATATGTATAAACTATTAGTCCTAGCCAGTCAGTTGACTGGGTAGCACGGTTGACAAGCAGACGCTCGTTAAACTGCGATAATGCAGTTCGATCTCTCGTTTGAGTCGTGCGGTTCATTTAGTTCTTTCAACTCGTAGGAAACTAATTATGCAAATTAATATTTCGCACCGTTGATCGGAGTGGACTAGTGCCAATATGAGATTCATATTGCCCAGCAGTCGGCAATGTATTGCCAACCATGAAAAGCCCAAGAATACTTGCCAAATTCCGTCCTAGTAATGTTCCACATCAACACAGAACACAGAAAGATGTTGCTTCGCCGTAGGAAAAGAATCGACTAAACGAACAGGAGTGAAAGAGAGCAGTGTGTATTACATCGGTGAGTACCCGTGTGTTTTTCCCGCAGTGAATTTTCGCGTCAAAGTTTGAGGATTTAAAAAAAACGCAATGCGACCTATTCGGAATGACAATTCGATTGATCGTGCCGCCAATCGAGGAAGCGGCCTGCACAGTGCCTAAATGACGTAAGGAACGTGCACCAATCTTAGTGACGTAATTCTTCTTGACTCCTCGAGTTTCTTTCGGTTCCTGTCGATTGTTGAGAATTCACTTGGACTCTCCATGATTCCTTCCAAGTTGACGTCGATTGATTTTACCAGCACTTGACTGCTCGGCTCCTCTCCGTCGACGCGCTTAGCAGAAACGTCGGGACGTCGGGACTCACGCTGCCCTTAAGTGCCTTCACTTGTTCCGTTGTATTTTTTCCGGCAACCCTCTGTCGTCTATCCGCATGATTGCGAGTAGTCACGAATGCCAACACACGCACACAAATCACATGCTGCTTGATAGCCCAGATGCTTTCTTTGTTAATGGTAGATAAACTTAACGTAACCTGACATTTTAATTTTTGGAAACGCAATTGTCGGCACGACGAATTCAAGACGAAATTCTATTATATTAAAATGTACGCATATAACAATCGAAGCCTTAATCAGGCGCAGGTGCAGTTGGACGCCTGACGTCGGGAAGTATCCTATTGACAATAATTGTTGAGGCGAGAGAAGCAGTGAATTCCACGTGCGCAGCTCCGGCTGCTTTTCATTTTTGCATTCGGTGCCCGTGCTGCATTCGTCCCAAGAATTGCGCGTTTCTCAACGACACAATAATAATAAGAGGAAATTTGATGTGATCGATTGTGCCGCACAGGCCTTTACTAACTGTGAGCTGGCTGATGAACCTCCGACGGATTCGCTCGGCTCCATCGACCGAGGCTGGAGTGCAGCTTCACGACTGCAGGTAGTCTTCGCCGAGCGAACATACACATATCATTTTAAAGAGGCGCAATATTCGGAACGTGACGGTGTCGCGTGATGCCGATGCGAATCTCGAAGACCACGAGATACTCTCTGGGAAATCCATTCCCCAGAGCGAAGATCGAGCGGAGTTACGCGAAAGAAGGTTGCTTCTCCAAGGGGATCGAAATGATCGAAATGATCGAAATGATCGAAATGCGCGAAAGTAAACGAAAGAAAAGAAAGAGCGGAGACTGTAGACGAAGCGTAAGAACGACGAGGCTTCCCGGCGGAATCAGAGCTCATTCTCCTGTGCCCGATGCTCGATGCTTCTGTTTCTGCGCATCGGTAGAATGCGTATTGGCTGCCATTTTGACGGACTTGCCAATTTAGAGGCTTCTGGAAGCCCACAGGCTGTCTTGTCACTTTCGCGTGTTCTTTGAAAAAATACTGAGAATATCCTATGGAACGCTCGAAGACGCATCGAGGACTCGTGGGATTCGGGATGCCAGGAAGTCGCGAAGCTCGCGTTGCGAGTGCACAATTCGAATACTTACTTCGGGACTATGCATCATTCACTTTGAGTTTAGTCTTCTTTTCATTGACGTGATGTATATTCATTTTTCTCTTCTTCAAACAGCTTTCGCTCTCGTTCGCTCTCGTTCGCTCTCTCTTGCCGAAACGAGCCTGACACACAGTTTGGTGCCTCGCAACTCTAATCGGTTCAGCGATTATGTTACGCTTGGCTTACGTGTGACGCTTTACCGTTTTTCCTACTTTTAGCGCCAAGACATTTGAAAGTATTAATGCGGAGTAGGGATCGGTCCATGCTCTAGAGAGGATAAGGGGCGGAATGAAGATTCCCAAAATAAACGGCTTCGATCCCGAGCTGTTGCTATTCTCGGTGTTCTACTGCATTTCGAAAGTAGTCGGTGGACCTGCGTGGGAGGATATGCCATGTGCTTACAGATCATAGGTCACGGGGTTACGGGATCAAGGTCTCACAATCACAGGGAGCATGAGAGACCATTCGTCGGCCTCTGCGTCTCCAAGCGTCTCCTCGCGAAGAACAAACGACGTGCACTTTCCGATCAACGAAATTCATTTATAAATCATTATTTTCCTTTCGCTCATTATCCTCTCGTCCGGCCTTTATAGTGTTATTCGTCCTATACAGATTTCTCCGGCACATGTTAGGTTAGGTTGCGTTCACGAGTCGATCAAATAGGTCCTCAAAGCCCTAGAATTGGAGGAGGCTGCGAGCAGCGCGCCGTCCCGCAGGAAAAATTGATTTTGCTAAGAAGACGCGCGCGTGTGCGTAACGTGCCCCCCGTCACGTGCAGTTGCCAGAATGTAGCATGGCCGCGCCGTGACACAGCCAACTGTCAAGTCTCCAGGGGCAGAAGAAATAGGATATTCAGGTTCTTTTTTCGAATGTCAGCAGTGGAGTTGCATTGGATTTCATTGGACTGCAGTCGATTTCATTGCACGTATAGTGGCTGGCTGCATCAGTCGCCTTGATCCATTCGTCCTCTCCGGTTGGCCAATAATCATAATAATCATTCGTCATCGAGGCACCAACTCAAGACAACTGCGTCTGACTGGGATTTCTATCGGGAAGCCAAAAATGGCACATTAGGGATTAGAAGGGATTGACAATACAAAACGAGCGTATCATACTTGTACGTCGGCCGTCCTGGAAATATTGTTATTATGTCATGTCACGTTGATCTTGTTCTCTTAAGATTCGCCGTAGGGAGTGAATACTCGGTGGAAAAGGGCAAGAAAAACGAATAGGTATACTTCTGCGTGCGAGTGAGTAACGATCAAGACCAATCAAGGCGCAAGAGAGTCGGACGGGTGCGCGTGCGCGTGCGCGTCTCCACCGTCGCGACGTAACGAACGCACACCGACTGCGGCGCCGTCCACATGCTTTGTTAGCCACTTACTTTGCGTTCAAGATGAATTTCGAGTTTTTTGGTCTATTGGCACTCGGACATCCGTCATGAATCTCACTCTCGATTTCTTTCGCAGACTTTTGCGCTTTTCCTAAGCACAACGAACTTCATCCTTCCATTGTAAACGTACTCGCATTGTAGCCACACTAACGCTTCGACGTATCACGTAGTCGGCAAAGACCCGAGCAAAGGCTGGACTCGCCAATCCCCTAGGATTCGATTAACTTTTCGTTGCACGGTGGCTCCCGAGTGACTACTTGAAACAAGAAGGTACCTTGACCCATGTTTTACTACTTGCTTTTGTTTACCGAGAACTTGAGCAATTATGGGTTTTATTTTCGATCTTTTAGATTCCTCCCTTTACATTTCAATCCTCTTTCACTTGCGACTCGATTTCCCACAAAACTTCGCTCGGTCGTCTTCGGACAAAAGGACATTGCACCGGACATTGCACATTGCTGGCCTTATGGCACTATTCCCGAAGTGCGATTCATTTTCACCCGCGACATAAAAAATTATGGGCTCGTCGTCTTAATTGCCAACTTTCGGCTGAAAACAGGAAGTTGAGGAAGCTGCGGGTAGTAGAGGAATGAACTTGCTATACTTGGTCAAACTAGAAGGGTAACTTCTTCCGATTAATTGAATGTAGTTTCGGAAACTGAACGATTCGCTATTACGGACACGAACACTTCCCTTTTCTACGGACGAGTAATGCCTCAAGAAATTACAATTTCAGCCTAAATTATGAACGGTAAAAGCGAGACTTTCCCTTCAATTTCTGACGATTGTGTGTCTGATGTCACGATCCCTGTAAAACTCCGAATATCGGATCGTCTTGGCATCTCGTACTATTTGAACTTCTAGAAATTCAATACTTTGCCAAAATATAGGACACGCGTGGCGCTCTGCTAGAAACTAAAGTAGAAAAAGTGCAAAGAGGTAAAAAAATACATGATTTGCGATGCTCATCCAGAGATTGCAGACGACTTAGAGCCGCGTCTTGCGCAGCCTGCAGCTACCAATTTACCAAAGATCTGTGGGATCAGAAATGAGAGAAATATTAACGTTAGCGACGGACTCTGGACGTTAGGAGTGCCACTGTGCTTCTCACTCTCGCACCCATATCTGGCCTCCAGCTGCTTGAAAAACATTACCAGCAGACTTTGAAAATGGACGATAATCCGAAAGTGCTAGAATGCTGAACTACTGGGGGACAGGCGAACTTCCAACAGTCTTCAGCATGTCGAAAGTAATCTCGAGGGTGGCGCTGAAATGCACACGTGCACACGTGCACACGTGCACACGTGCGCGCTCCTGCACGCACCTACTTTGCCTTCTTGGAAGGAAGGGTTCAACGGCCAAGGCTGGGAAATTCAAGGGATCGACTCAGCTACTTCAGCAATAATGCGATATCCACAATTTTATTATTTCGCAGTCAGTTGTTTCGGTAAAATCTCGGCTAACCGTCTGAATTTGATCTCTCTCGTACGTCTCCTCTTCGTGAAGAATAAGAAAATGAAGAACTTGAGTCGAAGCAGAAGGTAAAGACGGAGGCCCTCGTGTCGAGTTTACCCTTTTTCTTTGGATCGGCCATTCAGGAATTCTGTTTGAGAGGGAAACTATCGGAGTTTGTCCTTTGCCTATCTATCAGTGAGTGGGGCGTGTGTGAGTGTCAATATGGCGCGCCCACGAGGACAAACACGATTCAGTCGGCTTCCGAACCGCCAGCCGCCTGTTTGAGTATAGAATGCCCGACGTTCGCCCTGAGACGCTCGACGTTCCGAACATTCTGCAACTCTGAAAAGTCTGCGACTTTCCTACAATTCAAGGTTCTTGCCTGCCGATCAGCTTCCCGTGGGCACCAGCCATGAAGAGTCCTGAACCCCGAGACTCCGAGAGCATTTCTTAAACGGAGGATGGCCGAATGATCGAAGGTAGAGTGTGCCAGGAGCGGCAGGAGCGCCAGGAGCGCCAGGAGTAAAGTGGCGCGACGTAACGGCCAGGAGGGACTCTTGCCGGCGCGAGCACGAGGAAGAGTTATTCCTTCCCGTTAATAATTGAGAGAGGCACCGTACGGCCGATTATCCCTACTACAGCTACCCGTACATTAAGCCAGTATAACAAATGAATGCTCAATCATAAAATCAGCCCACCTTTGCTCGGAGAAACTCGCGGGTTATCCGACAGACTGGATTGCGAAAACCCATCGTGTTCGTGGCTGGAAGTATAGAATTCCTTCTCAGCTTGTCCAAGCAGCTATATCTTCGCGAGGAGTTAATTAAGATAAGTATTAGTAATTAGGAGCGTAGTTAGCCGCTGCTAAAGGACGGAAACGATGGATAGGAAGAAGGTATTCTGTGAATACAGTCTTGCCGGTTGAACAATCTCGCCTTTTCTAGTCTTAGGTCTTAGCGAATGGACGTCTCTTTGCTGACGTAATTGGATTTAGTTCATTAGACGACTCGAACATTTCTATTTCCCTTCTGTTCCTTGAGCTACGCGTCCTCTGCCGACATCGGCGCAACAGCGGCGACCTGAGTAAACTGGGAAACAAACTGGAAGGACGTCCTCGAGAGGGGCCGTCTTCGCGAACCGCCCTTGAACCGATCGCTCTTTGCTCTCGTGCTCTCGGAGAGTTCAGGCAGCAGGACACTCGAACTATCGAAGCGCGGATTTTCGTAAGCGCAGCTCGGTGCCATCGGCCGATAAGGAACAGCAGAGCAGCAGAGCAGCAGGAAGAGCGGAACTGGTGGTGCAACGAGCGGCGCTCTCGAGTCAAGTCCGATGCCACTATATGTATGTATGTACGAGTAGGCATCGTCACATCGATCACGTGGCGTCGAGTGTCATCCTCGACTGATCAACCTTTCTCGCACGAGTGCACCTAAGGCTAACGGCTGTTATCGTTGACACAACTTCGCGCTCGACGTCGCTCCTATAAATCTACTTTACGTTATCACTTTCCACTTCCGCTTTCGCCTTTATCAACTTTCCGTCTTTCTTTCCTGAAAATTCACTCGCAACTGCGCGTCGATGCGTTATACGTTATGCGTTATACGTTATGCGTTATGCGTTATGCGTTATGCGTTATGCGTTTGACCATTTTAATTTCAATAAACATGCCCGACTGTCTATCTCTCCGTAGGAGCGTTAATTCCTTTCAAACTACTTTAAACAACTTTCTAGATTTATTTTCGAATTCTCGGTTTAATAGCAAATAGCAGACACTGCTTGTAGACTCTCAAAGATCCACATCTTTGTCGAAGTCTATCGAAACTCTAAGAGAGCAGAAAAAATGTAAAGCAACAGAGAAATAACTTGGGAAGGAGTCTGATCTCTCTTTTCCCCTGCTCCTGTTTCCTTGATCTACGAAAGCTACGAGAGCCAGAAGCCATGACGGCCGGATGCTGCGTCAGGAGAAATCGAGATAAAACGATCGTTGCATAGTTGCGGGAGCTGCTCTTCGTGCTGCTCCAAAGTAGAAAACTCGATAATCAGAGGGAATGCGCTGGGAAGGAGAGGATGAAAGTGAGGAAGAGCAAAGTTGATAAGACGAGAAGAGCATAGGTGGCCGAGTGGTGCTCGAGGCGATGCTTGCGGATGGAATGGAGGTGCTCTTCCCCGTGGGCGAATATCGACCCGAGTTTACCAACCAATACAGGAACGTTAGGCCGCGGTTAGAACCCAGCGAGCACGTGCACCGTGTACTCGTCGCGCTCCTACGTTACTGTCGCAGTACAGTGTACAGTGCACAGTGTAGCAATTTTACATAAAGAGACGGCGAGGAAATGAGAGAATATCTTGCTAGCCTCAAAAAGTCCTGCTTCGATTTCTTCAAAACTCTCATAACCGTAATTTTTTGATTTGCATTTAACGTTAATCAGATAATAGGATTACTTATTGGGCAAATTTCAACCCATTTATAATACTCTCTCTCTCTCTCTCTCTCTTTCTACCCCCTCTATCATCCATTCTCGATTTCCTTCCCTTTTCGCTTGATCCAGCATCCGTGCGACGTGGAAGTCTCTGTAAATCTCCCCGGGAATGCATTAAATATTTCGAGCCGAAATTCCAATCGAGACTTCCGCAGAGATGTTAATCTTTCATCCCAGAGAGCACAGTTACGTATCTA
>NW_014332933.1:168012-178433 GCF_000341935.2 Cephus cinctus | reverse complement strand
ATCGCGAATCTCAAACCGTGTCTGACTTTGCTGCTCCTTCGAGCAGTCTTCTCGACCTTCGGTTCAATCTCCGAAAGTCTCTGACGTCACGACAAATACATGCGGCTCTTTCGTCCCACTACATTGAGAAACGGTACCAGCGTTAGCATAAGCGATTTATGACACCGTCAGCTTTTATAAATCAGTGACGAAACAAAAGAGACGGGGCGAGAGAATAAAATATACAGAAAAAATTTCCTTCAATAAATACGTCAGTCCTTCGTCAAGCGATGCCCCATCGCACTACAAGAAATCTTCCCGCAGGAAAGACATCGATTGGAAAGGAAGGCGATGCTATCGAGTTGATAGGAAAATGGATATAGTTTGATTGGTGGCGTTGACTATGATCGATTCAAATGTAACATGTCTCAGAGCGAAGAGCAACGATCTATAGACGATCTTCGCGCTATCTATGGACACGAGTTTATGAAAATCTTTTCAGTGAGAACTTTGTCAAATCCATCGAAAGCGTAAAAGTTGAGGAGAAAAAAGAACCCGTGTCGGGACATCGTCAAGGGATGAAGCGTGAGATCGAGTTTCCTCAGAAGACGCTGCAGCTGCTGAAAGATGCCGACGACGGGTGGAAATTAGCGGAAGGTGCGATAAAGCCGCTTTGTAAGTAGAGCATCCTCCATAGCGGGTTCAAGATTGTTGCAGGAAGCTGCCACGACGAACCATATAAAGCATGCATCTGCACACTGAAGAGTACACGGCGGACGCAGTACATATGTATATTCATAGCTGACTCAGTAAACGAACTATCAAGAATATTAGAAATATAAAAAATATGAAGAATTGGTCTACAGGTGTATAGATATACGTGTATGCATTTGCAATAAAAGAAGCTTTCTGTCGCACTCGACATAATAAAATTATGATTGAGCAACACCGAATACTCCAATTCCCCGATGCCTATAGCTTCGCCAATTTCCGCCATTCGCCATTTCCTCATAAATGCTCTGCTAAATAAGATTCATCTCGAAAATCAGCGGATCTTTATAATTGAACTACGTGGGTAGGAAGTCAGGCGCTAGGCTTGGCAAACGTAAAAGTCTCGACATCGGCACAGTAGCTACGATATCAGCGCTTATCGAGTCGTGGTCGCAGTCGCAGTCGCTCTTATTTCTTTAGCAGAGTCGATCCGAAAAGGAAAACCAGCTGCAAATCGACGGGCGCAAAAGCCAATCGAGGAACACGAGGAAAAGCCCCGAAAGGTGGCAGTGGAAGGAAGCCGATGCAAATTTTGGATTGCACGTAACGAGTGTCGCAGGCACAAGTCGTGTGGACGGGCCAGAAACGAAACAGCTGAAGAGAGTTCAGAGTCGCAGAGGAGGATAAGTTCTTCACGGGATCGATTGTACACAGATTATTCGGATATTCTCGGTCGAGATATCAAATTGTATATTGACTCGATACTCGTGATAATGGCAATGATGGCTCTGCGAACAATCAGTGTAGGACCGATATGACCGGAAGTTACCTATCGTAGAGCAACAGACCTTAATTTCCGTTTATCGCTGTACGACAGGGCTGCGAGTGGATTCGTTCGATTCTCACGAATCGAATAGACCCTGTAAATTCCTATAATTCCTTCTCGACTCCGTAGTGTCCGAATTAACGCGAATTTCCCTCAATTGAGAAGGGAAGCCATCTGAATTTCGTGGTTTTCGAAAGAGAAGATTCAGCTCGGCTTCGAAAGTTGAAGTTTTGGTAGTTGGAGAAATGGAAGAGATAATGGAAGGATCGAGAATTCACGTGCGGAGGACTAAAGAAACGGAATCTCCTCGGCTGTGCTCCGCGGTGACGCTCGGCTCTCTTGTGGCCCTATTTCCTAATTATCCCCCTTGCTAATACTTGGCTATTCAGAAAACCACCACTGGCTTTTTTCAACAGCAATATCCCGTCGTCAGCTATAGGTGGTGATTAGGCTCGCGGGATTATGGGCTAACTCGGCTAATCATTCTTTTTCATGCGATCCAAGCAGGACCGGCTCTGTCTCCTTCGTAGCAGAGAAACCAACTTAAGATCTGCGTATCTTAAATTAGGCCGACGTTGTTCAGATCTTCTCTCCCCGCAGATTGTCTTCACCCCCGGCTATCGGTGAGCTGCCGTCTCGCAGGAGGACACTCTGCCCTCCCTTGCGTATCTCCATTTAGGCAGAACGAATAAAGAATAATATGCAGCCTCGTGAGCATTCGCAGAAAATCATTATACCGGTTTGATTTGTAGATCTACGGTGACATTGCGCAACGCACGACTTGACAGTAGAATATCAAGGCATACTTCTGCGCCATTAGTTAATATCTAGGTCACAAAAGTCTCGAAATACGTTGAATCTCACTCCATTTTCGGAACACTTTGTTCTAGTATTCTGCCTGCTTTTCGCAGTTCCTGTGTTCCTTGTGGCAGTGCGATCAGAAAAAAATGCAATATTCCGTGAAATGAATTTGCAATGAAATAGTGGAACAGCTGTCTTTGATGTAGACTAGGAAGATCTTCTTGAGCACCGACAGAGTCAGCGACCGACCTTTGACCCTGCATTAAATCTTTATCATCTACTCGATCGTCATCGTCTTTTAATTTTCGCCGTTTAATAACATTCGGGTGTTTCTCGTCGCAAGGGAAACCCTCCCTTCCCTGGGAGCGCTAATCCTACCTAGCCCACCTAGCCAACCTGGAGTAGTTGCTACACCAAGGTTCAAAATCGTTTAACATATTATCTTTAATCCAAGCACTGAGAGATTAAGAACATTGAAAGATTGGTTTCAAATTGGAGAGACACAAACTTGGAACAGAAACTTTTCCAAGTCTTTCTGTGTCGTACAAGCTAGGAGCGCGACCCCTTCTAGCAAAAATACTAAAGGATAGAAATATTATTAGTGACCCTCCGCCAACGTGACACTCTGATCCGCGAATTCAATGGAGTATGACGACGAGACTGCCGATAATTACTTTTGTCTAAGTACCGGTACAAAGTACGTCCTGTGTCCTGAAACACAGAGAAGTCCTGCCGTCACTTGGGCTCAATGGAAGAATAATGAAAGCCTTTAAAGAATCAGTAGCTCAATTATTCTGTCTGAAAATAGAGAATATTTAAACGTCACGCAGTCAGGAGGATTCCCACGGACACGTATTCGATCGTTGCACACGGCCCGTAAAATTCAATACTTTTCAGATTCCATTGTTGATTCGTACTGGAATCAGATCGACTCGCAAATCGAGTACGCGCACTGCACTGCTGTATTCCTCATTTCAATTCCCATTGCACTGCTTAAGACTTACTCGTCAAGACCTAATTACTTCCGGTTATTTTCCTCATGATCTTTTCCAACTATAATAACATCGATGACAAATAAAAGAACCTGCACACCTGACATCGGTTCAACTTTCATCTCGCAACAATGATAATACTTGTCTGATTTGATGAGAAAGTATCTTCGAACAAAAAATGATGACCTACTATATACCATACCCTACGATTTTTCTTTAAACAGATTTCGTCGTCTGGCGAAGTATTGCAGCTGGTTGATCAGATGTAATACTGGAGATTCTGGAAATTTGCCGATTGTCATTTTCTGCCGCAAGTCATTCGGATTCCATCGATTTACGCTTAATCCAGTAAGTCCCAACGAATCGCTAACGACGAAATATAACCTTAAACATCTCGCAAACTTTGAAATGTCACTTTCTTCTTTTTTGTCCACGCGGAATTGCTACGCTATTAGCTCTGTGAGCAATTTGTTCGTCGAATGTTTGTATTTTATTCGGTAAAGCACGTAGGGATAAGGCAGATCGAAGCACTAGAGGATAACGGAGAAAGGAAGGTGCTACGTATGTTCAGAAGCTCCGGTCGCCCCTGATCGGCATATCGAGAGGAAAAAAATGGCCTATTTATAAAAGAATAGCATAGAGGGAGGTACATATGTATATCGAAGCTCGCAACCGTTTGCCTTGATTCTATTTATTGCCTTCGGTTAATCGATCACTGCGTTAAATGTTACCGGCAGTTTGTACCTTATTCGTATATTCCGTGTTATGAGCCATGGGTCCACGATTTCAATTGAGCGGTCACGAGTCAGTAGTGATTTTCCATTAAGTTCAGAGAAGGAGAAGAAGGAGCGAAAGACGAAGCGGAAAGCAACGTAGGATTGTAATGGCTGCTCGTTGCTCTCGCTAAAAGCTGCCAAGTCGAATCGCGAATTCTGTCGGCACGTCGGGTCATGCGAACGATTAACACCAAAAGCTCCGCGATATCGGCCCAACGAACTTTCTCCAGTTTCTTCTTTCGAGCCGAATCTTTGCCCCTGCGGATGTTCTTCTGCCACTACAGTGACCTGCTTCCTCCCTTCCCCATTCCTCCGACATACAATCACCAGCTTCTCCCGTTGGTCCAATCGTAGCGATTGGCTCCTTCCTACCTTCGGGAATTCATCTGTTAAACTCTATTTTAGGCTATAACAGGAAGGCGGGATGACAGGACGTAGGATCTCGTGCTAATACGCACTAGGTTTAAGAAACAAGAACATGCCTTTGTATTTTGTTATAAATGAAACAAAGTCTATGATATTTATTAAACGCGCCCCACGTCGGCTGGATTAACAAAATGATTCTTCGTTTCACGTATCACAACTGCGATGGACGACGCGTTCACCCGCCTTCACTCGAGCGTCTCGCGTTGTCTTCGCGAAGTTCGCAATATGTCGCGTCTACGAGCGTAATGTTGCCCCGGGCTGGCATCCCCGTCGTTCGGCGGACTTGAATTCCGGATCCCGTTAAAGTAATTTCTCGTTATGCCCGGATACATCTTCCTACGCCGTTCTATACCGGTACTTTTCGTCTCTCGAGCATTTGCGCGCCGTTTTTCACACGTTCCCGAAGGCTACTACTGGCTTCTTCCTCGCTCGTGTATCTTCGTGCCCCTTTGTTCGGTGTTACCCAATCGCGTAATCGCCCGATTGTACGCGCCAATCATAGCTTCGAGGTCTACTAGCCAATCGCGTGCACGAATTCCTCGTCCGTTTCATACGTGAACTATTAGAATCTTTATCAGATTCGTTTCGTTTGTGCCATTTGGAAAATTACTTATTGAAATTGGGCCAGGGTCTGATGGAACGGACGTAGAAAAATTCGTGGAAGAAGAGAAAGAAAAGTAGAGGCAGGAGAAGCGATACAGTAAGAGCTGCCTTTCGTGATCTTGCTGATCCTTCTAATCTTTTTCAAAAAATGAAACAAAGAGTAGTAATCAGGGAGAAGAAGAAGAATTAAGGAGTGGGAAAGTATCCGCAGGCAAGAGGGGAGATAGGACGTATGGGTACTATAGGTAACAGTGTGACACTGCTGAGGCACTGGCGAGGCATACGGTTCAGCACTGTGAATGAGCTGGGAAGCTAACTTTGCTCTTTGAAGGGAGTAGGGACGCCGCGAGTGAAGAAGCTGCCTGAAAGTATCGATAGTCGTTCGTTCCTCTAAGCGCTGGCGCTAGCGCTGACGCTAGCGCTGACGTTGCCGTTGGCGTCCACGTAAACGTTGGGCTAGAGACAAACTGGGCCACGGGGGTTCGCTGGCTGCCCGTTCAAAGGGTAGAATCTCTTGAGTCGTCGACGTTTAATGCAAAGATATCGTAATTAAGAAAGTGAGTGTAAAGGTCATTTGTCCTTCTCTGTTTCAGGTAGAACTGCTTTTCCCTCGTGCGGGTATGCCCGTGTATGTCTCGCTAGTGTTCCCTTTGTATCCCGAGAATCATTGAACCGTAGCTCACCCGCCACCTTTATGTCTCCCTCTAAGCCTCCAGCATTCGAATTCGCTCGTAAGTGCCCGAATACTTATGCAAGGGGCTGCATGTCCACAATTCGACATACGTCTATAGCGATTGACGCAGTAGCAGCATACCAGCAGTAGCCATTTACAGAGGAGTCGCGAGACTCGAAAGGATAGACCCGAAGTAATCGCTGGAACCTTGCAGCTATAGCACCTAAGCTGGCTGCTACGATCGCTGCCGTTTCGACCGACGCTGCCAGCAGTGGCTCATATTTAGCTGCACACTTTTAAAGGAGCAAATGCTCTTTACGTAGCTCGGAATCGCTGCGGAGGAGTAGTTGGAGGCTATTTATAGAAGGGACGAACTATGTATAGAAGGTTCGGGCTATACATAGCCGGGCTGCGCCCTTCCTTTCCAGTCTCCACAGCGGCGCACCCCAATGTAGCCAGTATAACCAACGTAACCAACGTAACCAACGTAACCACCATACCAGGCAGGCTGCGCGCTGGCTGCGCTAGCTCTGCTGCTTGCGCCTCTCCGCCGTGATGGAGGTTCAATGAAACCAGGCCAGCATCCCCTCTCGAGTTGCTCTCGGTGACTCCTTTTACATGAAATACATCCCCATTGAGGCATTAAAGTCGATGCACACAGAGCGAGCATTTTACTCTGCTCGGTTTCCCTGCTTTCCCTGGTTTCCCTCTGAAAACTACGAGGCAGCAGCTAACCGTACGGCTTTTATTCTCTACTCTTGACATACAAATCAGTTGCTAGCATCTGCTGTTATCTACAGACTAGTAACTAAGCCATATGATAATTAAAATTGTTTAAAAAGCCTCCATCTTTCCTTCTTTTTTTCCTCATTTTCTTTTGCAAGAAAAGAAGCTCCTCTCCCTGTCTGACTGTTTACCCAGCGCTATCACTAGTTACGTACATGAAATTGTATGGGCGCACGCTGCCCTGCCCTCCCTGTGCGAACAGTCAAGTCGCATTTCGAAAATCCAATTTCCATCGAAGTAGATCGAGTTTATACGCATGTCTGTCCCCAACTCCCCAACTCCCCAACTCTCCAACTCCCCAACTCCCCAACTCCCCAACTCCCCAACTCCCCGTAGCCCGTCTAACCGCAAACCCTAATTACTTACAACGTCGATGCAATTATCTACTAGAGTCGATGACTCAACGGCAAGTAACGATCAGTGTTCTCTCGGCATTCTTCGTCGCTTCTCTTTAATCTTTCCCTCTCTTTGCTTATGATTCTACAATGGTCTTTACAATTATTCCGGTTAAAAGCTGGAATTCACTTTGAAAGGATTTCAACGTGGTCCAAAGAGATATTTTGAAAATAGACTTTTCAGATTACGGCTGGTAAGTAATGGCCGATATAAAATGATAGAGCCTCCTCCCGCGTAAGCTGCCCTAGCGCTTAACGAGTCCTGCAGGAAAACGACCAGCGGGGGAAATTAAATATCCGAGGACGGGAGACAAGCTCACGGCCTCTCCTTAACGAGATATAAAAAGGATTTCCCGATGAGGAGGCTGAGAGTGAAACGTTCTCTCGTCTCCCTGGAAGAGGAGAGCCAGGAGTCGCAATGACAATCAGGAGACTGAAGGACGCGTACGTATGGCCGTGATTCGATTAAAAAGGCTAGTGTCCCTTATGACGTAAAATAGATTCTTCTCTCTGGTCCTACCTCCGCGAACGGCGTTCCAGTCTGAAATTCCTTTATGGTGATCGTGATGAGGAAAAGTCCCTTGAGTATGCATTATATCATACGGCCTGAGCAAGCAAAGCAGAGTGGTTGCTGGAAGTTTCGGATCATCAAAATTCATCCAGATCATTCGGGTGCAGAAATTAGTAAATTGAGAAAAATGAATCCTAAATATGATTTGATAAAAATGAAATTTTTAGGTTCACCTGTTGAATCTAAATGACGTCTCGCGAAGGTCCAGAACTCGAAAAGCGAACTCCTAAAGGCGAATATGTTCCTCGTGTGGTGAAGCACAACGTGCTGCATTGCGGAATACATTATCCGTCCGTCCATCGGTGTCTTTCGTCTTTCGTCTTTCGTCTTTCGTCTTTCGTATTTCGTACAATTCATAGTTTCCGTTGCATAATTTGCACCTAGTACTTTCCGTGTACCTCACAAAAAGGTCGTCGCCACTTTCTCTTCTCCAGGTTGTTATTTTTTATAAAAATTCTTCATCTTTTCATCATTTTCTCTAAAGCAAACGTGTCTGCGGCGCACCACGAATCCTGGCTCTGGCAGCGAGTGTCCCCTGCGTATGTTCTCCTCGTCCTTGCGACGTGTCCCCTCCCCCCCCTCCCCATATAACTGCAAAACGACAAAGAAAAGGAATTTCTCTCTTCCATTGGCTAAAAAAGAGATTTCCCTAAGGCTGACCCGTCGCCGTCGTCACTACTGCCGACTGTCTTGCCCAGCAAGGGGAGATTTCGTTTGGCGAAACTACAGCGAAGAGTGAAGGTGTGCGGATGAGGGCGCGGATGAGGCCGTGGATGAGAGCTAGGAGGAAGAGGCAGAAGGAAGCTCTGGAGTAGGGGGTTAGGGAGGCCATGGCCCATTTTCACGCAGTGACGTCAAACTGGATTCGCGTCACTGGATCCCGTAAGTGTGTTAAGTTTCAGTATAGAGACGCGAAGGGGTGATCAACGTTTGAACGTTCGTGAAGCTTCGAGGCGGAGGAAACTCAATTGAACCGAAGTGAACTGCCGAACCGAGAACTCTTACGGTCGCAGCACCTGAGCACGAGAGCACCGCTCTCTCGACCATAACGACGTTCATCCCTCGGCCCGAGTCGGTCGTCTCTCGAGCATCCACACACACACACACACACACACACACACACAGAGAGAGAGTGTGTCGCTGCGATAATCGGAGACGTTCTCCTACGAAATCGAACGGTTTCCGTGATGATCCTGACGCGAAGGATCGAGCAGTGCCACTTGGGCGTACTCAGCGGCATGACGTGCAAGCCCAGACTAACTAGGCCTAAACGCTTTATCTCAATTAGACTTAATGGCTAATTTCGGAGAGTAGTTATGGCCGTGGGCCCTCGGCAGTCGTGAAGAGATAACCAAAATACATCCTTGATTCGATAGGACGGCGAGACTCGATAGTCGATAAAGGCACAGGTGGAGGATCGATTAATCCTAATGACGAAGGATGCTCGTACCGAAGAATAAAGCCGAAAGTGCTGGACATCGATCGAGGCCCAAAACGACACACGGGGCAGCACAGTCGGCGCCATCCTTTGGGTCAGTGAATCTCGAAACGTCCTCGGCGCACCGGCAGCCCTGACCACCAGCTGTCATTTTCTCGCGCCTGTTTCGCGGCGGCGACGCTGACGGCGACGCTGACGGCGACACCTGTTGGCTCGGTCGAAGATTGTCGGTTGGACGTAGATTGTCGACGATCGCTTGACGCTGCCAGCAAAAGTTAGCTGGATCCTCTCCTGGGCCGGCGTACTTCCCTCGAAGGCAGTGGCCCTATTACGTGAAATTGGTTCATTAGCTTCCATACCAGTGGGCTATATTTGGTTGGATGTTGTTGTCTAGAGAATGGTCGGAGGACGTCGCGGCGCCTGGCGTCTCTTCACCTCTGGCCAATCGATAGAACGTTGCTATACGGTGGACCACGGCAGCCCCTGCCACCCTCTCCCTACTCTCCCTCAGCCCCCCATTAATGATGCCATTAATCATTGGTCGGTTCAAGCAGAATGGGTCAAGACAGCTTCGAATGGCTGCGAGTTGGTCTCACAATTAGTTCCCCTTAACATTTACTCAACAGAAAGCTCCAATTTTAGTTATTTTTTGTTGACACTACTGGGTGCCATAAGAGCAAACTTAAATGTCTAGGTATCGAGAACCTTCTCTCGATTTACGCGCCATAAATTTTACATCTTCTCGCATGGATCACTTTGATGTGCTACTTATAAGGTGGTCCAAAGTTGCGTGCAGCCATCTGCATCTGCAGCTTACGATTAAATTTCCCCTTGAGGATTCGTCGATTCAGCCGATGATCCTTTTATCGCCTTTTTAAACCTTCTGTCGCAACGATTGCATTGCTGCCGGTTAATCGCTTCAAAATAGTCGCTGACATTCGACGATTTCTCCCTTCCATCTGAAAAGTTCCGCCGGCCGAAAAGTACTTGCCATCACCAGTGAACCAACAAATCAGTAATTACTTGATGCTCTCATCCTCATCCATGGGCGCAGCAGCATGACTTTAAGAAAGAACGAGGCTGAACAATTTTAGACAGATGTTTGCCCAACCTTATTTCAACATAAATTGCAATGCTACCTGATACCTGGAATCATAAATAAAACATGGATATGAACGTTGGCTGGGCAGGCGCAGCCAACTCACTTTGAAAGATGCCTGTGTAAGATGCCTGTAGATGTTCTAGATACGTTCAATACAACTGACCCTTATAATCCTCCGTACATTTTGAATCTACAAGCCCTCTTGGTCGAGCCTGTATTCGAAAGACGCAACCCGTCATCAGCACATTGGCGGAGGCGCATTGGATGAGCTTGTTCCGCGCCTGCCTTTGGTCATTAAATTACACGTTCGTAACGCAAGTTTACTACCCCCCCCCCCCAAAG
>NW_014332933.1:151879-167912 GCF_000341935.2 Cephus cinctus | reverse complement strand
TTTTCCCCCCCCCCCCCCCAAATATACTCAGGATACAGGCTACGAGATGTACCGCAAGAAGAAGATTCTTCTAAAATTATTAAATTTCCTGATTCCTAATCGAGCCTCGCTTCGCTCTGCTTTCAGTGAACGCCAAGGAGCGCCGCGCTACGCTAAGGAATGGAGGGCACGTGGCAGTGGGAGCAGCGAAAGCACTGCCATATCATTCTGCCGAAACCTTTGTCGACGGCAAAGGACATCAAAGATCAGGCTGCAGGTTACTCTTTTCCTCTTTTCCTTCTTCCTTCGAATAAATTACTCTAATACTACTACTACTACTACTATTACTACTACGTCACATTCTCCCCGTCTGGCGTTACCGGTGCCAATGATAGCGCTGATACGTTTCAGGTGAACGAAGGTGGCTCGGCGAAGACGCTCGCGAGGTACAGGAAGACAGCGTGAAGAGGAGCCGCGAGCCGGGGCTGTGATAGCCGGAGCCGAAGTTAGCACCTTCTAATCGAAATCGGGCTAGGAGGAAGCAGGCTGGAAGCAGGCTGGAAGCAGGCTGGAAGCACAGTCAAAAGAAGGCAGGACGACAGACAAAAAGGAAGGGTGACAGGTAGACAGACAGAGGGGCGCCATGGGCCCAGCAGCCAACCCCGTAATTCTCTGAGCGATGCAAGCAGTTAGGGCCGAGGCCCTGCTAGTGAGCATGTGGCTCACTAGAGAATGAAGAAGCAAAACGTCCGGACCCTATCGTTGATCGTCTGCACGTTCACCTACCTCCTCGTTGGCGCTGCAGTTTTCGACGCCCTCGAGTCCGAGACGGAGAAACGACGCTGGGAAGCATTAGATGGTAAAGATCGGTTCACGTGTCATGCCAGTGACGCGCCACGATCGGCATGCCCACCCCACGTCCTTTCAGATGTAGATAAGGACATTGCGGCTGACGAAAGATCCTTCGGTGAAAAATTGAATTAATCGGGATCACCGGGAGACTTCATCTATTATTTTCACCAAGGGCCACTGATTCCCAGACGTTCTTCATGCCCATCAATATGCATCAATTTATACATTAGCTCTCTTGCATGTCCGTCAAAGTGTGGATACTGCCATAAGTAGTCTCTGATGAAAACATTAATACACACTAATTTCCTGAACTCATGACAATTTTTCGTGTAGACGGAAATATTTCATCGACTGACGCATGCTACGTATAACGAGAGTGTTTTTTCTCAATGTCGTTTGTAACGCCATTTGTGTCCGCAGCCATAGAGAAAATGGTGATACGCAAGTATAACATTAGCGAGGACGACTTCAAGGTCATGGAGACGGTTGTGCAGAAGACGGAGCCGCACAAGGCCGGGCAGCAATGGAAATTCGCTGGAGCTTTCTACTACGCCACGACGGTCCTCACCACTATCGGTAAGGTCTCGGGGCTCTGTTTTATTTGACAGCGGCTTCACTTTCCACCTTACTTACCCACGCACGTCGTCATTCCACTTATTCCTTTTCCAATCCCGTGAAATATGAATTTTCTGCAGAATCTCCTTCGCACGGCCTTTCGATTCCTAGTGAGATAGTCTCCTGTCGCGTGATACTGGCTAGCAGGCACGAAGAAAGACTTGAAATGCTCTCGCTTCTTCACAGGGTACGGACACTCGACGCCGAATACCATAGGCGGCAAACTGTTCACCATGTGCTACGCCATGGTCGGCATTCCACTGGGTCTCGTAATGTTCCAGAGCATAGGAGAGCGACTCAACAAATTCTCGTCGGTCGTCATACAAAACGTTAAACGGCTCTTGCACTGCAAGGACGTCCAAGTAGGTTTTCAATTCCGATCTGACATTCCTGATAGCACCAACGCATCCCGATGACGTCATTCGAATGTCTTGAACTTAGGGCACCTCGAAAGCGTTCTCAACGTCCAGTGCCTTCGTTTTTTTCTTTTTTTTTCTGCTTGCACCTCTGTACTCGCGTTTCCGCGTCCTTTTTCCAACCACAGGGAAGCGCGTTAGCTTCCCTCCCCCGAATGGTCGAGGCTGCACCGAGGCTTTTAAATTCGTTGTCTTGGATGATCGGTGTCCGATCGGTGTCCGATCAGTGAGAGGTTGCTCAAAAAGACTTCTTAAAGACGTTTCTCCAAGGTGCGTGCTAACAGGGAGGCAGTGTAAACGGGGACAGAAGGTGTGACCTTTGACTTTGAAGTATCCTAAGCCTAATTCGATGTCCAATACAGGCCTCGGAGATGAACCTAATTTGCGTGGTGACGACACTTTCGAGTCTGACGATCGCCGGTGGCGCCGCCGCGTTCTCCAGGTACGAGGGCTGGTCTTACTTTGACTCTGTCTACTACTGCTTCATCACCCTGACGACCATCGGATTCGGCGACATGGTCGCTCTACAGAAAGACAACGCTCTCGACAACAAACCCGAGTACGTCATGTTCGCTCTGATCTTCATTCTCTTTGGGTTGGCAATTGTCGCTGCCTCGCTAAACTTGCTCGTCCTGAGATTCGTCACGATGAACACGGAGGACGAACGCCGAGACGAAGCCGAAGCTCTGCAGGTGAGTTTCCAAGGAAGACGAATTATATAGGCCAGTTACAAGTATAGTCGCGATCAATGAGGAAGGAGGAGTGACACTTGACAAGTGCTCGCGTCTCAGAGGAAAGTCCTCAGTACAAGAATAAAAAAAGAAAGCAAGGAAAGGATAGCTGGCTAGTGGTTGGTAGCCGTGTACTGGCGGGAGTCTGCAATGTCGGATGGATCGATTTCAGGCGGCCCAGGGAGCAGTGCGTCTCGAGGGCGACGTGATCACGGCGAATGGCTCGATACTTTCGGGTCAGGTCGGGACCCAGGGCGACACCATCTCGCTCGACGACAACCAGTCGGTCTGCAGCTGCCGCTGCAGCAGCTTCTACAAGAAACGGCGGAGACCGCGTTTCACGGTTCGTCGTTCGCCCGGCAAGATCTCTCACCTCCTCCCGATGCAGCAGCTGCCGGTCCTGAGTCTACGGACCGAACTACGTCCCCCGGCCCTCGCACCTCTCCTCCAACTTCCGCCGTTACATCAGCATCGTGCCAGCATCTGACGCTGCCCGTCGGCCCGAACACTGCCCACACCTTCCCTTCCTCCAGAGCTGCAATTTACGCAATTTACGCAATTTACGCAATTTACGCAATCCACACAATCAACGCAATCTTCAATCTGCAATCTGGAATACCCTGAACATCCGGAATACTTGCAATATCCAGAATTTCGACTCCATTGCTCTCGTCGCAGTTCCATTTAGTAGGACGAGATATCAAATTATCTTTCTTCCGGCATAAGCAGAATATTTCAAGATCACACGGCGACCATCATTTTCTATTATCCTTCGTACTCTTCTTTCTTCCGTATTAGTCCTTTTCTTCTTTTTTTTTTCTTTTCTTTTTCTTTTGCGTTGCTAGAATCCAAAGGAAATTCGAGCGAAGAGCCGTTGCTCGGAGAGCACTCACTCGCGCCACAACACGTGTTTCGAATTCTCGGCTTTGGCTTTTGGTTTCATTAGTGAGAAAAGCAAAAAGGGAGAAAAAACGTTAAAGTTTCATCGTAAAGCGGAAAGTCGGGTGAGATACGAAATTGAAAAAGTTTCATTTCCATTGAAATCAGCAAACTAAATGATATTTATTTCTCTTCGACCCGTGAATCCCAGATGCGGCAGCATCGTCGATGTACATACATATGCACACCGCACTCTATAGCGCATTCGTTGGACGAGTGAGGGCGTGAAATACAAGTTCGGAAAAGGTCGCCAAGAGGTCGCTGAATTCCCAGTGCCCCATTGGGATTCCTGTTCGCTCTCTTAGGGTATATTTTGAATCGGAATCAGACGAACGTGCAATGCAACCTAGAGCCGTGGACGTCTCATGCTGCGGGACGTCTCAACCGCAGAACGTATGACGAGGGAATGCAAGGGTGTGCAAGAGAATATGTCGAAAGAAACTAGTGAACATTTAAGAAAAGAAAACGATATTACGGTTCTCTCGATTTATAGGAAATAGAAATGGAGCGAAACGATGGGGGATTAGCGACGTCGGTAGGAAAGAGGAAAAAGGAAAAAGGAAAAAGGAAAAAAGAAAAACCTTGATATTCGTGTACAAAATGGTGTGCGAGTTACCATGTGTTCCGTAGCACAAGAGAAGCAAAAAGGAAAAAAAGATATTTCTATCTATATCCACACTGATAAGTAAAAACTTTTTAATTAACAAAAACATTTTACAATTTGTATATATGAAGTATATAGTTACATGTACGATGATTAGGGACTTTGACTTACGGTGTTTCAACTTACCATGTGTATAATATACCTATGTCTCTGCGAGACATATTATATACGTATGCAAGAACAAAAAGGATTGACATTCTCGATTTTCCACTTCTTAAATTTTAAGAAAATTTTGATTGTTAACAACCGTAGCGGGCGCGTGTAAAAGGAGAAATATGTAGGAGCTACCATAGATAGTTTATCAAGGTTTATTAACGTGGAGCAGGACGTCGCGGCCAGGAAAGACTCCGCCAGCCAGAAGTACTCCTTCTTCCATCCCCCGTCCCTTTCGATCCCACGTCCACGTGCTTGCGAGCTCACTCGTTCCTCTACGTGGCTGTGGCGATAATCGAGAGGCGAGGAGGGTAAAGCCCAGAAGAAACGTTAAGACCTCGCGATTATGCGTGTAGCCGAAATAACTGGAAGCGCAGCTCGCAGCCATCCCGGCCGCACGTCTCCCCCGCGAGACCACTCCACGGACCCACCCGCCACGTGTTAATTACCCATTTAAATTAAGACAAAGAGAAAGAAGCGATACCGACTAGACCTTCCTTTTTGTTAAAGAAAGGTACATTGTAATATATTAGAATAAGGTATCCGAGAGTCGCGTATCGGCCAGGAGGAGGATTTTCCATAATCTAGAATAAGGGAATTGCGAAGATTCGAATAGTCAACGAGAAACTGCGGACAATAGGGAATGCGTTTAAAAATGTTATCTATTCTCCACCTTCTACTTTGTTTTATCCTTTCTCCATAATTTCCCTAGCCTTTAATACATCTCGATATACCATTTTACAGCAATGATAATGACAATGAATTTATAGATGTTTACCACCCGTTCACCATGCAAGCAGAGCACGATAGACAATACTTTAAGTTCATTTCTTGTCGCTTTTTCACCTATTCCTTTCACCGACCGTCCCCAATTCTCTACCACTACGTCTCATTGGACGTTCCGTTTGATACTCTCGTCCGCTCTGAAATTGTACAAGTAACTGGGCGCTGGGCCAATGAGAATCGAGCAACCGAGAATGAGCACGGCGACGACTCGCTGCGCGCTGCGACACTGCGCGC
This sequence comes from Cephus cinctus, assembly GCF_000341935.2. Classification (NCBI taxonomy): domain Eukaryota; kingdom Metazoa; phylum Arthropoda; class Insecta; order Hymenoptera; family Cephidae; genus Cephus; species Cephus cinctus. Next base: position 162,543 of record NW_014332933.1, on the reverse strand, counting down.
TGCGAGACTGCGTGATCGCGAGTCCCGACTCGGAAGAAATCTGCATTATCCCTCGAGCGGAGCGAAAGATTTCTGTTGCGACTTGAAGTTAGGCCGCTGTAGGAGCAATCGCGGTCCGTTCGATCTCGGGGTACGTATGCTCGGCGACCGGCAGTCCAAGTGTCGAGGCGCACAGGGTAGTGGGTACCCACTCGTAGGTAGGTACCCACCTCGAACGTCTCGAATACAAGACGAAAATGATAAATGCAAGTGTTTACTTCAATTGATTATTTTGTTGCGTGCGCATATTTTCAGACAGAGCGGACAATGGCTAATTGTTAGATGCAGAGAGAGAATGGCGGGACGCTGGATACGGCGAAATTCGTGAGATTCGCGACTGATCTTCCCAACTAGATAGGAAAAGGGCCACGCTCGCATTTCATTAGTTTTACGAGCGTCGATGCGTAGGTGCGATTTCTAGAATGTATGGCTGTGTGCCCGGACTGCGCTTCGAGATAATTTGCATTATTGCAACATTGCTGCTTACCAGTATAAATGGCTATAACGTTAAATGCAACAGAATTAATGAATAACTAATCGATAATAAGTGTAACGACACCGAATTAACGGTATACTTGTCGTAACAATTTTGTTATTAATTGTACGATAATTGTAATATAGATTCCTTCAAAAGTAATACGCGAGTTATATTGCCCGCACCAGTAGCTCGGGGAAGATGACGGATGTCGAAGACATCCATGAGGACCGAGGAACGTCGTCCTGAATTTCCTCGAGAGAATCCAAAGGGACCTCTCCTCGCATAAGAGATTATTAAGAAGAAGAGTAATGAAGTGATGGCGACACCAGCCTGTCGTGCCAGCTGAAATGCGCGATTGGCCGAACGTATGTGTAACGTGTATGGATGCCTGCGTGTTTCCCATAATGTGCAGCTGTGAGAATGAGAGAGATCAGACGCGGTAGGACAAAGGACAAAGGACGAAGGACGAAGGACGAAGGACGAAGGACGAAGGACGAAGGACGAAGCCCGAGCCACGAAGGGAGAAACTGACGAATTAAGATATCGCGCAGAGAGCTGAATATAATCTGTTAAGTAAACGCATTCATTAAAATTCCTGTAACATTGCGTTTTAATTTGCATTGTCGATTAATGTTTTGTCGTTAAGCTGATTAAAACAATTGATCAATGTGGCGTAACGTTCTCCGTCTGGTATAAATCTTGCGGAGATGTCGAACAACTCTAGCTTCAAAGTGCCAATGAGCTGAGAGAGAGAGAGAGAGAGAGAGAGAGAGAGAGAGAGAGAGAGAGAGAGAGAGATTCAAACCACAAAGGACGCTGTTAGAGTCTCTTTCCAGCGACGTTAAATGCTAAGCAGCCATGACATTGAAACTTCCCGTATTTTTAAATTTGTAATAGTAGATTCAGACACAGTAACATTGTAACGATACATCGTACGAATATAAAGAATAATATTTGTAATAAATGTGTATAAGTTAACGAACACGATAAACCGGAAACGGGGGCGAAGGGGGGGGGGCGGATCAGGGTGGGCTGGGTTCACTCGAGGAGGAAGTGGACACAAATTTTGCTATTATACTTATAGAACTTACGATTATAGTTACGAATTTAAAAGATTATTTAATCGATTAATTGACTAAACAATTACATTCGAGCATCGAAGCAATGCATTCAATGCAGTCAATGCAGTCAATGCAGCCATTGTCTCGAAAGGAAGAAAGAGAGAAATCGCTGTGAATCTGTGACACGCGCTGTCAGAGCAAAATGATGAAACGAAAGTTTTTCCTTCGCATCGAAACCTCAGGGGGATTCGATTGGCGAGCTAGAAACTGTCACAAGGAGCTTTCCCGTCTATTCGTAAACGATCATCAGAAACTTCGCAGACGTTACTCATCAGACTAACGCTATTCAGAGCGAAGAAAATGAAATATCGCCTAGGACCAAATATTTTTCTTCATATAGTCGGTCCACGAGTCAATGACTTGGAGATGTCATCTTTCTAAGAATTTCAATACAAAAGAATCTCGTAAACTGTCACATTTGACTCGTCGATTGACTATAGTTTAGAGTTTCAATAAGAGAAAATAATGAAAGCGGAAGGGCGAGTCAAGGTAGGAGAGGGGTAGGAAGCGAGTGCGTGGTCCTGGATGGGGGACCCAACCAGACAGCCATTTCATAAAGGTTATGTTGTGTTGCGGGAGTTACGGAAGAGTAGACGCAAACGGTAGCAAAGAGAGAGAGAGAGAGAGAGAGAGAGAGAGAGAGAGAGAGAGAGAGAGAGAGAGAGAGAGAGAGAGGGAGGGAGGGGGATGAATTACCAGATGGAAGTATAGAAAGTGTAGAGAAAGTGTGTGTACAGAGAAAAGAGCGTCGGGACGCTGAGCTACAAGAAAAGAAAAGGAATGAAAGAACGAAGGAAAGACGATACCACATATCTCTTATTTTCAATTTATTAACATAAAGATATTGGGAAGCGAATGTGAAAATTCACGATCGCTTCTCAGGATCGTTGAAGCAAGACGCCCGTTTCCTTCATAGGGCGTCACGACGTCCCGGAACAGGGGCGTTCAACGATAAACTCCGCACTGTGATCGAAATTGGTTCCCAAATCTGCCTGCACACACCGCCATATGCATTGACCTTTAATTGAATCGTGATTTGTAAATTACTATGAACTTCCTAATTATATGCTGGTATATGATAATACTTGTGTTCTGCCACAATAAAGCAGTTTTTTTAACTAAACTTTTTCGAGTTTCTTGCCGCTACATATTTCAGCTCTCCCTCGGCTCCTGATAGTCGAAGGTCCGAGCTCGCTGCGCCATTGCGAGCAGCTAATCGTTGCTACGCCAATTGCATCCACTTCGGAGCCGCTTTAGGACGCTTTGCGCCGAGGAAGGACGACGTGAAGCGGCGAGGCCAAAGAAGCGAGACGAGAGATGTGCACGCAATGTGGAATCGGGTAAAAGCTACACCGAATTATCATTCAGCAATTATTTATTATGCCTGTCTCTTTCTGTAATAAATAATTAAAATCTTCGAATACCATTACTTTACGTTTCTAATTTTAGTTTGTATTAAAACCACCAAATTGTAGCTTGCAATAAAATTACCACTGACGCTTTTGAGTTAACGTTTGAGTTAACGTATAAAGAGTTACCAGAAAAGACGTGGAGATACTTTGTCGCAACCAATCCATCGACCAGGATGAAAATCATTAGACACTTGATGCTTAAGGAAATAAATATTGAGAAGGCCAAGAGCGCGCACTTTCAGACATTCTTCTGAAGTTATGACACGTAATGATTCTACGTGAGTATCTTTGACAATGTGAAGATACGCAGATTGCTGAATCGCGAGACAATGGTCATCGGAATAGAATAAAGAGTGGAGAGTGACAGTTCGGCCATCTCGTTTTTTCGTGCAACGCCAGCACCTAATCAATTTACAAAAAAAATAGATACTCAATGATACTTCAAATCCTGACCCATCTCGTTTTATTATTTTATGTCACGGCCTATGCAGAATCTTAGCGTGATTTGCTCGACCTTAGGTATAGAATGTTTTCCATTTTCTTTTTCCTTATATGTCCTATCGTTCTTTAGGTATCATAAGAAGTCACAGTATATAGGATAGGATGATCGTATGCTCGAGCAGCACAGTGTAACCTTCGTGACCGGTCAAAATGATGCCTTTCTCTTTCACTCTTTCGTTCTCACTCGACCGGCTATGAAGCACCGATCTGCACTGATCCACACGATCCACGCCGTGTATTCTCCCGCGCGGATGCGTCGAGAGGAAGATGTCTGGTCAGAATCCTGAAAACCGATTGGTCGAGCAGCGTCGCATCAGCATCTCGACCAATCAAAAGGATGACCGTGCCGGGGCACAAGCTGTTTGCCGGATGAGCATAAACGAGGAATGTATTGTCACATTTGTATTCTCTCGGCCATACTCGAGCTACGAGCCTTCAGGGCCCCGTACCTCAAGAGTCGCGGCGTTACTTTGGTCACCAGTAGTCACTGTCTCGTGCTAATTCAAAAGTAGGAGCTAAAATCCTTCTGCTTTATATACTTCAACACGATTCTTAACGATACTCTTTTAAGGTGTTGTTAATACGTTAATACGTTAATACGTTTATCACAGCCAAAATAGAGGATATTACGAGGATCCCTTGTTTACTTGCTGAACTCGAGTCATTGTCACGTCTATAATTTGATATGAGGTGAATTTTACCGATTGGTACCTCAATCGTAAATCACCCAGCTAGAGTTTACCGTGATTAAATCTACATATGTTTATGGGTTTATAAGGCGTAAGTAGAACAACGGAGACATTTTAAGATGACTGCGTACTTATAATTTGGTATACGTTGTAAAAATGCAAATTTTTGGATTCTCACGTGTGTGTTATTTTTCCAATCACAACTTGATCAGCATGATGTTTGACTTTTCCTGCTGTATGGCGAAGAAGAGAAGGCAGGATATTTACTAAAAAGCGATTCATAAGATGAGAAATGAAAAAGCTAAAAGTAATAAGGGTGCTTGCTAGAAGGAGCGCGACTTGAGGTTTCGATAAAGGCTTGGTTCGCACCTGGTGCGTAAAGGCGGTTGGCGTCGGCTGGCTTCGCAGTGCACGCCCGATCGATACGCGGACCCATGCCGACGGCGGACGGAGAAACCCGAAGACGCTCGAGTATGGCCGAGACTGCCCGAAGCGGTGTGAACGAACGACGCGCACCGAACGACGCGGGGTCTTCTCCGGCTTGGGTGAAACAGCGTACGCGTCCACGGGCGCGGCTTGCGTCTCGAACTGGCGTTTTACATGGGAAAATGTCCTCCCTTGATTATCTGGATTTGTGCCGGCTGTGTCTTGTGAAAGATCGTGTCTCCGTGCCGATTTTTGAGGGGGAAGGTGACGTTCGACAGATATTCCTCAAAATCGCTGCCTGTCTGCCGGTCAAGGTAAGCCAACTACGCCGTCGTTCGAAGCCGTCGGCCATTTTGAGAAGCTCTCTTCCACTACGGACTTATCATGAAACTTTTTAACCTCCCTGTAGTCCAGAGAGCCGATTACGTGGCCTGTCTCTGTAAATGTTTCTTTGCGCACCTTGTAGATAAGACGTGCTCGAAATTAGGGCCGCTTTATACAGAAACATAAACGGAGCTTAATGAATTGTTCTGTCCGCGCGACGCCACCAAGTTACCCAACAGCATTCTATCTTCTATCAACTCTTCGTACAATGTGTTCTACCACTTTCCTCCACTTGTTTTCTTTACACTTAAATTCTCCCCGTGGACCCCTCAATTCCCTCTTCTTCGTCGCCCCCTCTGCTTCATTTTCTCTTTATGGTATTGTTTTTTTGTCTCTTATTCGTGTAATTTTCCTTCTTTATCTCTTTCACAGCGTATCGTTATTTTTTATGTTCTTTTTGTTCTTCTTTTCTCCGTTGAATTCGCGTGTCCCATTGAAAGCAGCGTCCTTTGACGCTTTGCACGAACCTACCAACCTATTAATATTAGCCTATCAGAGGTACGAGATATTTAATCGATTACTCATCCGGGATACCAGATTGCACTTGAAGATTTTCTGTTTTTCATAAATGGAAAAATTGTATATATGTGTATACATATATATATACATTTATAATACACACACGCACGCACGCATGCACACACAATGTGGCTTCCATGGAGTAGCGGAGAATTTTCTTGTAAGGGACGGAGAATCAATATCGACGATTACTACGCCACGTGTTTGCCGGTAAACGTTGTAAATACCTTAAACCAAACAACGAAGTGTTCAAAAACGAAGTTCAAGCGATCTATTTTCAATTAAATAATGGAAATAAAATGATGTTCGACGCTTACGTGCCACCAAATGGTTGACGGATCTCGGTGATGGTTTTATTTGTTTCGTGCGATCCTCTCAGCTAAATCGCGCAGCGGACTCGTGTTCCAGTGACGTGTCACGATCCCAGAGTTAATTGATCGTTATAATTGTCATTCTTCATATTTTGATCGGCCGCTTTCAAGTACTCGAATCAAATGTTTGATCTACGTATGATCTTAACTTTAGTACCTCCTAAGTTTATCCTGTTTCCTGACATACACTCGATCGCTGGCAGAGAGATCTCAATTGAACACGAAGGCTGACTGCTCGAGTGCAGTCATATGATACAGCGAGTAAGAATTCTATCCATTCTGATTGCAGGTTGCCAGAGAGGACAAATTACCGAAAAAAATATGTGATGACTGTGTGTATAAAGTAGAATTATTTTATCAATTTTGGAACACAACGGCCAATGCTGAGAAGCAACTCCTGCAATGGCTCGGAGAAGTTGGCCTGGAGGAGAAACAGGGTTATGTCACCGGAGTTCTCAATCCGGTAATTATCTTTGTCCGTTGTTTCCTGCGACATAATTCAGGAACGAAAAGCATTTTCACTGCAGTTTGGAAAACAAAATGAGACGCGAACAAATGCAAAGGAGAAGGAGAGCGTACAGCGATTTTCCACAATTCCGTTCGACTATCTATTGTTTTGTTAACGATTGTTATCCAATGGTGTTTACCTTGACTACCGCGACAACCACTGACTAAAATATAAATTGTGTATGCTGTAAGATTTTTTTCTGGTTTCAATAGTAATCTGTAATAAGCGACAGTGTCTATCGAGTGCTTAGCTTTAAAGTATATAAGAAAACCAACTTTAATTCGTCGAACGAACAATCTTTTCATGAAAAGTCCAACTTTACTTGTTCGGCAGCGTTAATTGGTTATTTGATTGGTAACGAGTGTTTCTTCTCCTGAAAACATATGTATTAAATAGATAAAGATATGAGTAAAAGCGCGATAGTCTGTCTTGGGCCGCGTTTGCCGTGAAAGTATTTGATAATTTAGAAGCAATTGTAATTAATGAAATAATTGATTGGGATTATCGTGTTACAGAGTGTGATGAAGCAGGAACAAAACAGTGAGAGTAGGCTAGATAGTAACGTGATGCAGCAAGTGAGCGGGCATCAAGATAACATGGGTGGTATGACCATGATAGACAATATGGGCTTGGGGATGCCTATCATGATACCCAGTGGCAATCAGCAACAAATCACCTCAGTTCCTATGGACACGAGCGGTAACTCCGTTCAGACAGTGCGGCCAGTGCAGCAGGCGGTGGTGGCGGTGGCGGGTCCCAGTGCGCAACCTAACCACCAGGAACAATTAGCGCAGAACCAAGGAAGTGCCAGTGCGACTGCTGGAACGGGTACTAATCCAACCACAGCCACTCCTACCGTTGTCACTGCGTCTATTTCGCATCAAGACGACGAGGAGGATACTACTGACGAGGATGAAAACTCCGACGAAGAGTGCGACGCCGATGAAGGTATCATTGTTTAAACTCTTGAAAACTGTTTGAGTCTTAAACATATCCGAACGCTTAAGTTTTGTGTGTACTTTAGCGCTGATGTAACTGCTCTTCTTATTCCTTCTTAGGCTTACCTGTCAAAGAAGAGAGTGAGGAAGATCCAAGTAATAATAGAACTATCGAGCCCACGACGTTTGTGAACGTTTCACTAGCGTGCGACGAAGCAGGCCCTTCGGGACTACAGCAACAAAAAATCACCGAAATGCCTGAAATGTCTATGCCTCAGGCAGCCGACGGCGACCCCAAGTCTGGGTGAGTTTTCCTTTATTATTCTTTCGATTGATCGAGAGCCAAAGATGCGGTTTCGTTGTGGAGAACACAAACAATAATTAAACACTCTGCACTCTTGGTCAAATTGTACAATGGGATTTTTTCTAATTTGAACTAATTCTTCATAAAATTTAATCCGTTATTGAATTTCAGTCAGGTATAGTTTTGACCGATCTAGAAAAAATTTTTATTTTTCGAATGTAATATATGATATATAATATGATATATAATATATGAAAAAAAGAAACGTCCAAAAAAAGTTTGATTCTTCTTGATTATATTATTTGATGCGCAGTTAAAGATTCAATTTTGGGACATTCACGCTCATATTTAAAAGACTGAATCAAAACGTGCTTGATAAAAATATTTTAGTGCCTGAGACAACAGAATGTCAAGAATTCGGAATCTTTAAAAGTTATTGATTTACCCATTTGTGTTTTAGCAAAGATTGAAAACGCTGAAAATATAATACGGGACGTGGAATGTGGGAGAGAGATTTCGTTAGGTACACTTGAGAGTTAGTCACCCGTTGTCCGAAGTGGCATGGTGCGTAAGTGCACAAGGTAGGTGCGCACACACCCCACAACCATCTTTGGCTCTAGACCTTTGGCAATTTGGTCGCAACAAGAGAAATTTTAGTTCTGTTAGCGAAGACGCGTTGTGCAGTCACAAGTTTTTCAAAATTCTTGGAGCTTTTAAGTGAAAACAGGTCGAAACTTTAAAGTGTGGATAATTCTGACCGAAATTGCTAAATGTCACTTTATTCGTACGTGTGCGTAGTTCTAATAAGCATGAGTCTGGCGTATGTTCGAATGAGAGGAAGAGCAGTGTCCTGATCTCTTTGTCGCGTCGTTGCGCCTTTCGAGTGAATGTCCTTATGATTGGCGCGTGGGAACCTCATTCGATCACACGCTTCTCTAGAATATTACGTGTATACAATCAGAAAATGGACAGAGGGGTTTCATCGAAGTTTTCTCGAATCCGACGTTCCTTGCGATTGTCAGTGTTAACGCCACTCTCTGTCTCTGTTACGGTCATCGCGGCGCACTCTACCCGGTGACACGGTTATTTCGCGAAGAAGCACAAGGGTTATTGCGGCTTCGGGTTGCCGAGGCTCTAACGAGGTACCAGGAAGGTGCATTCAAAGTCGAATTCGTATTGAAAAAAATGAACGAAACAGAACATAGAGCAATAGCAATCGATCTCTCTGTCCAAGAGGAAGAGCTGTTTTATGTTGTCGATATAATATTGCCACGCTTACGTAAAGGCACTAATGCCGCACTCGGCCACGGTTCATACTCTCGATATCACCGATAACGGGAATGGATTAATCAATTTACTATTTTCTCAGTTTTATGTACGTATAACGCATATGTCTGATAAGTTGGATAAGTGTACTTTTGTATTGTCTGTTTCGTGGCTACCACCATCGTATCAGATTATTCGTAATTTTTCTTACGTTCCTTATGTTTCTTACGGGTCGCCTCCTACCTTACGGCCTTATTTCTCCGGTGCATATTTCGCTGCATTATCCGCCTGCGTCGTATTTTCCACTCCGAGAGTGAGGGATGAGGCGTACGAGCCATACGAGCCATACGAGCCATACGAGCCATAGGAACCATAGGAACCATAGGAACCATAGGAACCATACGAGCCCCCTTGGGGGCTAACTCTACTTCTTTAAGCCCACGCTCCTTTATTTTATATTCTTTGCTCAATAAGTCTCTCTGTCCTCTTATCTCTCGTTAACAGTAAGTCACAACCCATTTATTGCCTTTCGATCGTTGATCAATTTCGTTCCGATCTCTACTGTCTTTACAATTCCCATTCTCCCCATATTATATTCTTCTTTCCGTCTTTCGTCTGCTACTTTAGTTTACAATCGATAAGAGTTTCTATCTATCGTCTTCGCCCTCACTCGTCGTTCACGTTGAAAACATTAACAAAGCGCCAGCGCAGCGTATTCGCGCGAGCGCCTTAACGCCATCGTACTCGATACCAGTCGAAGGATCGAGAGGCAGGATAAGTGTCCGACCAGCCGTATCAGATGAAGAGAACGCAAGAAAATGATTGAAAGTGCTCATTCCTTTTAATGTGAAAGAAGAAGAATGCATTGGAAGAAGAGTCATTGATCCGAAAGCTGGAATGCTTGAAACAGACCGTGATAATGGATAAGTCAAAAAGATAATGCTGAAACTTGGTATCTTCATATGATTTAAATAAAGGCGAGTATCTTACCTTTTATTTGTTTACTTACACCGTCGCATTATGGTAAGAATGTCTCTGTTCGTCTGTGGCTTTAATTATTTTTTTTCTCCAACTAGTTTGCCGGTAATTTTATTATCCGAGCTTAAGTTTCTAATGCTGATCCGATTTTTTGTTGCTGATCTGCAACTTGGAAAGCCATTCTCCGATATTTCAGTTTTCCAGCTGCTCTCTCAACGTCTTCCCAGTCACGGAGATCGCGCGATGCATTTATGCGCGTGGCTCTGCGATATGTATGTAATATTTTTACATCTTTTATGGAATTTGCCCGTGAGTTTAGCGCTGGACAAACAAACTTTTGTTTATACTACCTGTCATTGCGTTACATGACATTATGAATTTTTGCGTGGCTTGCTCGTGATTTCTTTCTACACGAGCGCCGGCATCATCACTCATTTTTCATGCACTGCGCCATTTACTGGCAGCGATTCCTCCTGCACACTGTTGCTTCCGATAGATGTTTTCCATTTTTACCCCCCCACTTAAATCCTTCGAGGTTTTTCTTACTAAAGATTTTTTGAGATGGAAAGGACGACTCTTCGCTGCGCCAACGAGAATCCTCGAGATGCCGGCGCGTGCTCAAGAGCTTTCGCAAGCTCACCGTATTTCTATACATACTTGAGTAGCTACGTACTCGCCTTCTAAGGCTCTCTCTCTCTCTCTCTCTCTCTCTCTCTCTCGCTCTCTCTCG
>NW_014332933.1:148768-151789 GCF_000341935.2 Cephus cinctus | reverse complement strand
CTCTCGCTCTCTCTCTCTCTCTCTCTCTCTCTCTCTCTCTCACTCAATCGCGATATATTAAGTGAATAATTTTGGTAGCATGTAATATTAGATGTAAGACCAGTACTACGATGTCTTCTTTTATCGAAAAAGAAATCGGTCTCGAAATTTCGCGTGGATGTAATACATCATGTGTGTTTCGATTATTCAGTGATGAAGATAATCAAGATGATTAAGATTATGAAGAGAATCTATCTGGGTTACTGCAATATACAACTTTTTAAAGGTGAGACAATTTGCTCTATTAAATCTATATGATATGTATATTATTATTAAGAATTAGTTTGCTTTTATCGTGACTTGTGTTATTGCGTAAATTTCTCAGTGGCATTTTTTTAAAGACAATTTTGTGGCGTAAATTGCGTTTGCCGAGAACACCCCTGTTTTATTATCAGTAGGATGTTGTTTTGTTTTAATAAGATTTGTGAATGTGGTGGATCCAGAAACGTAGACATCAGTCGGAAAGATACTGGGCGGAATGGTTAGCTGGTAGATCAAGAGTGTTGAATAAACGTGTAAAGATTTGATAATAATGAGTGCATGGGGGGGGGGGGGATCGATTGGTGCATATACGCGTCTGCCAGTGTGCGTTTTGAGTATGATGAACTGAAGCTAAATGTGTGTAAATGATATTGGAATGGTGTGATGAAGCATGGTGGGTGGGATGGGTCAAAGGACGGCTGAAAATCTGGTAAGTCCTGGTATACGCGGGGATCAATTGGAATGAGACGTGGTGAAAGAAGATGGGCTGAACTGGAATGGAATTAAAGTGCGACATGCAAATGTTGTTAAAGCTGCCTTCTTCATTCTGGGAATGTGGTGGGGGCTGGTTATTATTGGTTGCAAGCAACAACTTTGCGACTCCGAGTGAAGCCAAATAAAACGTAGCACTTTGCACTATCGTCATTATTGGTAATCACCATCACGATCACCATCGTCAGCATTATCATCACTACAACACAAAAGCAAAAGCAAAAGCAAAAGCAACCTCTTCACCGCCTGTTCGTTGACGTGCTCAAACAGATACTTCCGGTCACGTAGCATTGTTGTTGGGTTTTATCCTTTCAGGGAAGCCGAGCTCTTTGGCGGATTATCGGGGATGTTGCGACAAATACTGTCGCCCTCTCCGGAGAGTGGTGAACTTATTCTCGCCGGTTACTGCAATTTTATCCCTCTATCCCCTCCGACGATAACGACGACGACGTCGACGTCGACGTCGACGGCGACGGCGACGACGACGCCTTTTCTTCACGCAATGCTGCCTCTGGCGCTCGAGATCGGCCATGGAGGCAGCAGATCACTCTTATCCAGCCTACACTCCATTACCGAAACCTCCAACGTCCCCTTTGACTCTTCAACCTCGAGCATTTCTGCTGGCACGATTACGTCGAACGCTCCTGGGAACGTCGCTATCGGCATCGCTACTCCCATTGATCATCAGGTCAACGTGGACCATCGTCGAATTATAAGAGAGTCGCACGTCTGTCCTACCTGCGGTCTTGTCTTCCACACTCGGTTTAAACTAACTTATCATTTGAGCACGAGTCACTTGGACCTCGAACGTAGATTTTCCTGCGGCATCTGCTCAAAGACCTTTTTGACTCAAAGTCATTTGCGAATGCACGAAGTCACGCATATCGAGACGACGAAGCCTTTTGGTTGCGACAAGTGCACTGCGACCTTCCGCTATCGCACGCTCCTCGAGCGACACAAGAAGGTTCACGACGCTACTCGCGATAAGCCTTACTCCTGTCCTCGATGTCCTTTGCGCTTTGAGACGCGTAATGCCTATAACCATCACACCAAGACTCATAAATCTACGAATAACACATTTAACAGCAGCAGCAGCAGCAGGAGCAGCAGCATCGACAACAAGAACAGCAGCAACAGCAGTAAGGATAGTAGCAACAAAAACAAAAGCGATCGCATCAACACAACCGGAGTTAGGACAGTTGCAACAGCTAGAAGCAACATTCCTAGTTCTTCGAGTAAGGATGTACCTAGTGTTTCAGAGCAGCTGACGTTAAGGAACGTGGTAGAGACCGTTGCCGCCGTAGCCGTGACAGTCGGGAATTCTTCCTATCCCTGCGATTCCTGCACCAAAGAATTTCCGACTCTCGACTCCTTGACAAGTCACAAGAGTATTATGCATCGCTCGCGTCCACTCGTGTGCGACGTATGTGGCAAGGGCTTCACCCACCGTAAATATTACGTAGTGCATCAGCGCATTCATACTGGCGAGCGTCCGTATCTCTGCGCCATGTGTGGCAAGTCCTTTACTCAGGCCTCAACGCTGACCGTACATCGCCGATATCATACGGGAGAGCGACCCTATACCTGCACCCTATGCGGAAAAGGCTTCGTCACGCGCACTATTATGCTCAATCACATGAAGAAACACTGAGTACTCCTAGGCCCTTATCTTCGTTCTTCTCGCTTTTGCCTCTTCGTTGCACCTCGTCCTTGCACCCCTCATGCCAGATTCACTATTATTTCGCAGCTTTATGTAGCTTTTGTTATTACAATCGTTCTAAATGAATTTCAGCTTTTCCTGTCGTTATGAACTAGGGACACCATAGAGAATCAATGATCACATCCAGTATTAGCACCATTGCCCATTGCCCATTGCCCATTGATTTTCCATTGCCAAACGGAAAACCTTCAGCTACACTGAAGAATCTAGAATTATACGAGCCACTTATTATTATAGTAACACGCGAATACCCTCACTGTGATACAATTTGTACGTTTCTATGGACGTTGTGGTTCGTATAGAAGCAGAAAGACGAATACTTTGTGTATGTAGATACATTAACAATTAGGTTAATAGCTATGTATATAAATAGTATATTAGTCTACACTGCATATTAGGTCTGATCTCGTTAAATGTAGATGTTGCCTGATGAGAATGTCGACTTGAAGGAAATTTGAAAAACGCTATCAGAGTTCGTATCGATAAAAGAGTGATGGAGAATGGGGGGG
>NW_014332933.1:139684-148613 GCF_000341935.2 Cephus cinctus | reverse complement strand
GGGGGGGGGGGGGGCTTCTGTGGTTGCATAACAAGAATAGTAACGCAAAATTAATTAGAAAGAAGCTTCCTCTTCAAAATGAATTTATAAAACTGAAGGATGAAGGATAGATATGAGAAATTTCTCTCTCTCTCGCTCTCTCGCTCTTGCTGTCTTCAGTCTCGTCGGGCAGCCTAGATTAGGCTAGAGTAAATAGTGCCAGTCGCGGCAGGCAGCAGCTTGAGGATGCGTGGGCGTCGACCGTCAATCATCAATTTCGAAAGCCTAATGAGGTTCTTTCTCTGATGTATTTAACGTATGGCTAAAAGCCTATAGTGACTATGACGATTGAGTAGACATCCTTGATTTCTAATAAGGCACACTCTCTACACGGAATATCGTTAGAATAGCATTTGCAGGTATTGGTCCGTTTCTCCTCCAGTTAATAATAGCAATAGACGCTATCGGATGAATCGCGAAAATATACTCTTTGAACGTTTAAGTAAGGTATAACAGTTAATTGCGTATCAATATGCACTGCATTTAACCACGGAGAAGTTGAACGTAGGGTGGAAGTTTCCTAGTATCTTCTAGAAACGATGCAGATGATGATGACCTCGTCGACGAACTTTCACTTTAGTTCTAACTCTAATTTTATTTCTAATTACGAAGACGCTTAAATTTGAGTATATCGATACTCCGCCTTACAAAGAGGAATAATTCGGATCAATGAGATACCTGTTAAGCGTATCATTGGGTAACATTGCACGGCAGTTTATTCTTGGGCAAAATTACTATTGAGATGTTGATGGGTGTGTAGCTCTATAGGTTCAATCAGAATCATTTTTTTAATATCGTTTTATTTAGCAATAAAGTTCTTGTCGCGCGTACGTATTTTTTGAGCGGATTTTCAGTACCGTTTCAATGAGTTTTCAAAGAATCAATCATGAGGTCCTTTAACTTGGAGATTTTTGCAAGATTTCTCTTAAAACTACTGAGGTTAAGAGGGTCTATTTCTGTGCTGCTTCTTTATCGATTTATTTCTATTGTTAACTAAAAAAACAGTGAATCGATCCCTTTAAATCATTTGTCATTTAGGATCACATTAAAAATCTATCGGCGATATATGTTGACGTTATCCGATTATTGTGAAATTTTTTGTTTTCGTATACAGGGAAAGCAAAGCTGATAATTTTGACTGAAATATGTGCACATCAAGGTAAGACCAGCAAGTTCTCTCATTAATTCTCTAACCATGTTCATGTTCATGTAATATTTGTCTAATGCATCGTTTGCGGATAATTCGAAATTTCGGAAGTCGAAAGATGCCGGTTGTATTAATGATCTGAGAAATATAAATTAATAATTAACTGTCCCACGTTCTATTAATGTTATTTAGCCAAAAAACATTGCTAACGCGCAGATAAGTGAGTGATTGAAAGCTTCGCCACATTTCTTCGAATTTTCCTACTTTTTTCAAGCGCTTATTACTATTGCGTGTAGCGGATTAGTTACTAAAGTAAATCTAATCAAAATCGAAATTAATTAAATATATTTTCTACTATAACAATGTCGCGAAGGAAATTTTCATCACTCGCACAAAAAATTCTATTTTCGCATTTACTTATTCTCTTAAATAGTTTTCACTTAATTATAATAATACGATACTACCGACGATCCAGTGAAAAGAGTAACGTCATACTGCAGTTGGTAAGTAGTAATAGTAGTAGCAGTAGCAGTAGTAGCAGCAGTAGCAGTATCAGTATTCTTGTTGCATCTCTCATTTAGGTTTTGAAGGAACACGAAAAACAATCTTGCGGAAAATATTTTCATAATTGTTGCTGTCGCCGTTGCCAGTCTTCATTATCATCGTGGTCAACGTCAACGTCAACGTCAACGTCAACGTCAACGTCAACGTCAACGTTTTCAACAATAATTTTCACCGTCGTTATCCAAAAGATCTTCATGCGAATTCATACCAGAGAGAGAGAGTGAAAGTTCTGAGTAAATATATTTGTACACCTTAAAGCGGCGCAGGACACATCGAAAATGGGTCTCTCAAGTTTAGCTCCAGAGTCTCCACCGGTACAGGTCCATCCTACTCTAGTGAGTTTATTATTAAAAGTTCAATGAATCGAGATACATCCAGTATATAGTGATTACTTGGTCCTCGCGATACTTGGGAGAGCTACTCTCGATCTGTGTTCCGTCGTGACAAGGTTACAGAATTCACTAAGAAGAGAAAAGGAGAGGGAGGAGAGGATTCCTTTAGACGATAAGTTCTCTATTAAAGGTAAATGTAGTAACATGAAGAGTCAATTAAAATTGCTGAACTTAATACGGAAACAATTATTACAATTGTTTGAATATCCCGATCATATATGATGCTGACATGCAGAATTGGTTGTTTCCTGAAGAAAAGTCCCTTGATGTTGTTCCGAATGGAGTAAATGTTAGAGAGAGGAGGGATAGATACACGATGCATGTAGTATGTTTATGCATAGCGTCTAGAAGAGTCAGGGGAGGAGAGCAGGAGAGATTGTGCTACATTGACGTTGGGTCATAGGATATGGATGGTGCATTTGATACCATATTAATGAAATGCTCGACCGTGTAACACGATGAACTTTACTAGATTTTTGTATTTCATTTTTTTTTGTTTTCCCTTGAGAAACTGGCAAAAAGAATGCAAGGATGGATGAGAGAATTGGAGTTTGTACATAAAGACGCGAGCGAGGATAATGTAAAAGGTCTGTAGTGGCATGGGATACGACTAGCATTGATCGTCTCTCTCTTATTTGCAGATATTATGTTTCAAAGATCACGATGCTGCCGCAGGAGTGCGATGGCAGTGAAATGAGCGCAAAGGTATTTAGCGACAGTACCGAAATCAGGCTGATTCCACAGAACGTTGTCGGGGGGGTAGGGGTTGCGATTGGGGTCGGGATCGTCGAGGAAAGCATCTTCCCATGTACCATTTGCGGCGAGGGTTTTATATCGAAGCAGGCGCAGGACGCACATCTCAAGACTCGACACGAGGAGAAGATCCTCGCGGTCGAAGTGGAAACCGATTGCGAGACCGAAGTAACTATAGGAGAGGAGGAGCAGCAACAGCAGCAGCAGCAGCAGGTCAGCGAGACTATTGGCGGCGGCGGCGGCGACGGCGGCGACGGCATAGCGACTTCGGGTGGTGCTTATGCGTGCGAACACTGCGGTCGATCGTACACGACGCCCTCGGTCCTGCGGAAGCATCAGCTGGTTCACACCGGCGAGAAGAGTCACACCTGCGAGACTTGCGGCTACGCGAGTGTCCATCGGCAGAATCTCTTGAGCCATCAGCGCCGCCACAATTTCGAGTACAAATTTCATTGTGAGATATGCGGCACGGGATTCTACGCGAAGAGCAACTACCTGGAGCATCAATTGATGCACTCGAAGGAGAAGCCCTTTCAGTGCGAGATATGCAGCGCGACCTTTCGTTATCGTCAAGGACTTCGACTTCACGCCAAGCTGCACCAGCCTGATTACGTGCCACCTCAGAAGAAGCATCACTGCGAGCTCTGTAACAAGCGCTTCTCTAGGAAGCAGGTCCTCCTGGTGCACATGAAGACACACGGCACCTCCGGTAGTCAAAATGAATTCGTCTGTCATATATGCGGCAAGGCCGTATCCAGTAAGACCTACCTGACGGTGCACGTGAGGAAGCACACGGGGGAAAAGCCTCACGTCTGCGACCTCTGCGGCAAAGGATTCATCTCGCAGAATTACTTGAGCGTCCACAGGCGCACTCACACCGGCGAAAGACCTCACAAGTGCACGCACTGCGAGAAACGATTCACGCAGAGGACCACTCTGGTCGTTCATCTGCGGGGCCACACTGGAGACAGGCCTTATCCATGCACCTTTTGCCATAAATCTTTCGCTTCCAAGACTATGCTCAATTCTCATCTCAAGACGCATGCGAAGCAGAATGCTCGCGCACAGCAGGAGCAGCAACAGCACCACAATCACCACCATCAGCAGCAGCAGCAGCAGCAAGAACAGCAGCAACAGCAACAACAACAACAACAACAACAACAAGAACTGCACTCACAACGTCACGACACAGCGACCGTCATGTTGCCTGGCTAGAAGTGTGAGTGAGAAAGAGAGAATGAGACGTTGGCTCTCTTTAAGACGATGAACTGACACGTTACGAGCAAAGAAGTCGAACGGACAGACAAGCAAGTATAGAGACAAGTAAAGAATAAGTTGGGTAGTTTGGTGCTTTGAAATGCATTTCTTTTACAAAATAGAATCTCTATGATTTGACACGCAAACTGCTAACCGCTGATCGCTAAATGCTAACTCGGTCCGTATATTGTCTTCATCGAGTAAATTCTACGTTATAAGTTAACTTTCCGATTCTAGAGACTAATAATTATTTACATGACTACATACGAGATTATATTGACTTTTTGGGACGCGTTTTATACAATTTTTTGAAAGATTTATTTATTGTTTCGGTTTCTATATTCTTTGCACTATATAAAAAAAGGTATTTAGCTCTTTTCGCTATGGCACACGTGATATGTAAGGCTCTCACTGTGTACAGACCAAGCCTAGCAATGGTTATTATGTATACTTTCTTCATAAGTGCTTATCAACATCCAGAGATCACATACACAGACACACTATATATATATAGCCTCGTAGCAAAAGGGTTAAAAACGTTTGAAAATCTCATTCAGACAATTTCACAGGCTTTTGACCACGAACCAAGGAAAAATGGATTCTCTCATGACTGTGAAAACGCCATAGGCCTTAACTAAATATTTCTAGCGTTGATTTTGACGCCGGTGATGCAGCTACCTTAGAGATTTGGCAATCCGGAATGCGGATGCTGTGTGCCTTAGTTCCTAAATATCAACCGTCCTTTCATAAGTGATTCTTTCGAAATTTTTTAGCGCTATTCGCTCTGAAGTTCGGGAGTTCTCGAAAGCTTTTTCCGTCCGTGCGATACGCCTTAAATTTCGAATATTCTTGAAGATTTCTACACTTAGACATTCGAGACCTTTTGATATTCAGTTAGTTCGATTGACTTTGCACTGACTCAAGGCGAAAAGCGGCCGTGGTTCGTAAAGGTTGCATCATTCGTAAGTTAAGAGACATTGTTTTTCTACCGTGGTAGTTATTATAGATCATCGACTATTCTGATCGCTTCTTTATCGAGACGCATTTTTCATCAAGCTAAAAGGTTGTGACGATTAAAGAATTCCAAGTAAATTGGAAACATATTTAGGAATTAGACAGTAGAAGCATATTGCTAACAGTCCAGATGACTAACCATCCGAATTTCAAGTTTCTAATTTACTACGAATGCACTGTAAGAGGCATATTAAATCGTGAATACTCGGAAACCTAAAGCTGAGCCTGAACGGCGAATAACGGTGAATCTGTGTTTTCTTGGTTTCTGTCGATAGAGACGACCCTATGATATGCCACATACGTCATCGTGAGTGCAAATCCGATCGAACTATCTTAGGAGTGAATGTCGCGCTTTTATACGTGGCGCGAGATATGCTCAGAACTCTCTACTGTAATTCTCATTGTTAGTATTTTCTTTATTTTACTAGCCGGATTTGTTATTCTCTCTTTTACATTCCATAGCAATTATTTTTTAATATTTAAAATATCGGCCTAAAATGATATATTAGGAACTCTTTCGTTAAAAGTATTATATGTATATGTGTTAGCTTCTTTGTTACTTCAGACGATTCGAAAATTTATGAGAAACACCGTTCCAGCAATACTATTAAATTACTTTATATTGTTATCTGTCCTTTATAATAGTCGCCTAATCTAGTAATTGCGTTATACACATTTTTATATAATAGTAATGATTTCTTTGTTTCACACCCACGCACGCGCAGCGCGTGCCGCCTTGATTTCTTCTTAATTCGCTCTTCATCATTGTTCTTACATTTTTAAAAGTAATTCACTGATATTTAATCATATTTCCTTTTTCACTCTAAGCATGGTTGCCGATAAAGACGATTGTAAATGGTCTATTTTTGTTGTAAATATAAGTTTCAACGAAGACGTTCACCTTGTTCTAAAACTTTTATACGTACATGTTAGATTACAAATGTTTTATGACATATGTAAATTTGTACCTGGAAATGAATATTACTGAGCTTCAACTGCGATGCTCACGAAGCCCTCGGCTTTTTCGTAAATTCACCTGAAAATTATCGCATCTTTGCTTCTTTTCATTTCACAATCGTCGTTAACTTTGCAGAATACATTGGATCGGAGTCCAGCTTTTGACTGACCCTCATTCTCACTCTTTCACTATTTCATTCTTTCACTCTTTCACTCTTTCTCCCTTTCTCCCTTTCTAAGACTGGGAGGAGGTTACATTTTTACAGAGGTGGTTTGTTCTTCGAATACTTTATTCGGTTGTACGTGTACACGATGTTTATGTAATAAAATAACATTATATACTTTTGAAGATGTTGTATGATACTTTTCTACTACCCATCGTTTTCAGTTGACATCCAAGAAGGCATTGGTTTTGGGGGGCGTGAGAGGGGGAGCCTAAGAGGAGTTACGGGATGCATCGATCGCGGGAATTGTCGACCATCTCTCTTCTGGACAGGCTAGTCTCGAATTCGGTGAAATTACAATGGGCTCGGATCATGACGTGCGTCGATCTTTTCGTCGAAGGCGTTCGCAGCTTTTGTTCCAACCGAGGAAAAAAAAAAAAGAATTGGTTGACGCAGGCAGGAAGGGAAGAGAGAGTCGCCGGGAAGACGTCGGGGTTACGTCGGATGTAGCTATTTGGGTCGCTGCTTTCTGCTTCTGCCAAGGCGTCTCACAGTCGCACGAATCGTCAGAAGAGAATCTGCGGCGGATGCTGCGCTTCAGAGAGATAAGGACAAAGCGAGGATAATGGGTGGATAAATGAGGGAGGAGGAGGGAGCTGATGATCCAACAAGATGAGAGTCGAGATTTCCCCTGCGTAACGCAATGCTCCATGTTCTCGTTGCAGATCGCGCGAGATTCGGAATCCTTCGCGAAAATCGGACATCCGGCTCGTCTGCGACTTCCGCGACTTCTGCGACTTTTGCGACTTCTGCGGCAGGTCCTTCAGCGAGAGGGACGAGCTGCACGCTCATCGTCGTGCGCACAAGCCGACCTACATCCCGGAGCACGGGCAAGAGCCGGCGATGTACGAGTGCGACTTTTGCGGGATGCGAATTCGCCTGAAGGACGTGTTTGCCGAACACAGGCGCATCCACACCGGCGAGGAGCCCTATCGGTGCCAGAGCTGCGGGCAGCGATTCGCTACGCATCGGAGACTCTACTGGCACAGAATTCGCGAGCACATCCAGGAGAAGCCCTCTTCCACTGCAAGGTCTGCGGCAAAGCCTTCAAGCTTCGACAGTTCCTTAACGTCCACATGAAAATACACGATAAGGTTTTCATCTGCGACGTCTGCGGCGCTTCGACGGCTACGCTCTGCAATCTTGAGTGTCACAAAAAGCGGCACAACAAGGAGTACGATCTCTTCTGCGAGACATGCACCAAGGGCTTCTACACGAAGGCCAGCCTTCAGCGGCACCTGATGACGGGCACTCGGGCGAGAAGCCCTTTCCCTGTCCAACCCTGTCCAAGGAGGAGCTCCTTCAGCAGCCGAGGCTGGCTACCGCAAGCTGCACACGGCAAGGCACGGAGCCCGCGAGAAGAAGTACACCTGCGGATTCTGCGATTTTCAAGGTTCACATGCGAACTCATACTGGGGAGAATTACGAGTGTCGCGTGTGCGGGAAATCGGTCTCCAGTAAAGCCTACCTGGGCATCCACGTGCGCGCGTTCACACGGGTGAGAAGCCGCACGCTTGCGAGATCTGCGGAAAGGCCTTCAGCGCCAGGAAGTGTCTCAGGATTCATGGGCGCACGCACACCGGCGAGAAGCCTCTTACGAATGCTCACACTGCCGGAAGAGATTCACTCGAAAAGGGACGCTCGCTGCTCACCTGAGATCCCACCTGAGGTCCCACCGGAAGGCCTCCGACTCCATCCTTCTTTGATTCTCGTTACTTTAATCTCTCTTCTCTTCCGATCCCTCTTCAGCCCTCCTCTCGCTTCCCCTTTTGCAACCATTGCGCCCCGTTCGCATCTGCAGCTATGTCTGCGAATGCTCTCGCCTTCTCTTTGTCTTTTACGAATTTTGTATATCAGAGTTCTATGTTCCCTTCTTGACACTTTTTTATGGCTCGCGTGCAAATAAATAGTCCAACGAATTTTCTCCAAGCACGTTACTGCTACATTCCCCCGTCTCAATACTGTCAATACTATTATGCCAATAACCCATTCATATTCGACGGGTCTTTCTCCATTGGGAAGTCAAAAGCATCCTTCGCTTGCAGCGTCTTGGAATTGATCCTCGTATCTATCTAAATGTCGAATCGCTTCGAACAACGAGACTGCTGGTTTTCTCTCTCGGCTGGCGCCGTCAATCGTTCCTGATTAACGATTCGCTCGATTAGCTTGTTGTTGGGTTGCGCTTCCAAAAAATCCACTGAATACTTCCTCTACGGAAGGCAGATGTTGTAAGCACGTTGAGAGGACGTAATGTCCTTTTCGCACGTCATTCCTGCATTTAGCCAATTTGTTGTCTTTGCAGGCGTTTGGGGATAGGCGCTATAAGAAAGACGACAAAGAAGGTGAGTGTATCGAATCATTCGGCAGAAGTCCACTTCCTCCGGTTGAACCTTCGAGCAGCTTTGGATAGCGAGAAGAGTCAGAGGGGGAGGGAGGTGGAGGAGGTGGAGGAGGAGGAGGAGGAGGAGGAGGAGGGACAGGGAGCCGAGGGGTTTCCTGATGCTGTCGGAGGCAGGGGTCCTCAGTGCGATCCTCCTGCGATCGTGCGCTTCGGCAGGAGCCTTCAGGAGGGATACGGCGGG
>NW_014332933.1:129364-139611 GCF_000341935.2 Cephus cinctus | reverse complement strand
GAGGGATACGGCGGGACACACGAGTGCGAAATATGCGGTATGAGCTTCCACGGTAAACTTCAGCTGAATAAGCACAGGCTGGGGCACGTGAAGATGTCTTCGCAAAAGAAGCAAAAGAAGCAAGCGCAAAAACACAAGCTTTCGAAAATACGAAGTAGCCAAGAAAAGTGTTCCCAGGGTCCGATCGAGTGCAACGTCTGTCACAAAGTTTTCAAAAAGAAGAAGTACTTGAACGTCCACATGACTCTTCACGGGGCGCCTCATATATGTCATGTTTGCGGCGCGAAGCTCACTTCCGAGTATTATTTGAAGATCCACATAAGACGGCACAACAAAGAATTCACGGAATTCTGTGAGGTCTGCAAGAAGGGATTCTACCTGAAGGCCACTCTGAAGACGCACATGAGCGTTCACACGGACGAGAAGCCGTGCACGTGCGAGATTTGCCACAAGTCTTTCGGGAATCGTGTTTATCTCAGGAGCCACATGAAGATCCACAGCCGACCGGAGACCAGGAAAAGATACAAGTGCGAGATTTGCAGCTTCGAAACGTTTTACAGTTATTGTTACAAGGAGCACATGTGGACGCACACTGGCGAGAGTCAAGTGCCCTGCGAAGTATGTGGAAAGCTCATTCGCCGGCAGTACATGAAGATTCACATTAGAATTCACACTGGCGAGAAGCCCGAGGTCTGTGAGTTTTGCGGGAAAGCCTTCAGCTCGCGAAAGTACTTGATAAAGCACAGAAGGACGCACACTGGCGAGAGACCCTACAAGTGTAAGATTTGTGAGAAAAGATTCACTCAGCGTGGAACTCTGAGCGCACACCTCAGACGCCACGATAAGTGAAATGTCCAGAATTACTTGTGTCGATACGTTTCATTCGGATAATACATATGTATGCATGTACTAATAGGCCATTAATCATTACTTACTACTAATCGTCGTTAAATCGATGCTATTGGAAGGGGCGAGCCCGTCTGTTCTGACTTTACGACAGCAACTGAAAGTGGTTTTGGTCAAACGGAGGATTTATACGACAGTAAGCTATCTGTACTTTACGCCATCGTCGTCCGGTGTATTAGTCGGTAGTGTTCTCGAATAAAGAGCAATCGCTTTTCACTTCGCGTGCTTTATTAATTTTTATTCTCTTCCCGACGTCCTTAGTCTTCGAGCTTCATCGTGGCCTCAGCCGTTCAAGTAATCGAAGTGAGGTCACCTGGTTAGGTTTTTTTTTTTTAAATTTCTTTTTGTAGTCGGTCCAAGATTCACACCAAAGTAAAGTCTCGTTACTTCCTGTAGCTCTCTGATAAGTGCCGTTATCCAATTGACACAAGCTATTTCTTTCCAGGAATCTGAAAGGGCAGGGCCCCAGGGTACGAGCAGAACTGAACGAACTTTCTTTAGAGAGTGCAAGTAGGCCCTTTCGATGTCCCGTTTGTGCGACTTCATTTTCTTGCAAGAATTCTATGAACTCACATATGAAAATGATTCACGGTAAACCGAGGCGTTACAGCTGCCAATTGTGCGACTACAAGACCATCTGGCCGAACAATCTGAAGGTTCATCTCGACCGGCATGCCGAGCCGCTTGAGGAAGTCGTCGCCTGCGACCTCTGCGATCGACTCTTCTCGTCGCGCAATCTTCTCTTTAATCATCGTCGAAAGCATCGGCCCACTTACCTTCCCCAAGATCCAACGCAGCCACCGATGTACGAGTGCGACCGCTGCCATCAGACGTTCTCGAAGAAATTGCACTTGGCCCGTCATCGTGCGAGTCACTTGGGCAGGGTGCGAGTTCGGTGCGCCGAGTGTGACAAATGGTGGCTCAGCGAGGAAGAGTTGCGCGAGCACATTGGTCTTGCCCATCCGGAGGGACCAGTCGAATGCGACGTCTGTAAGAAATTCTTTAAGAAGAAGAGCTACTTGGCGCTGCACATGGCTCTTCACGAGAGGCCTCATGTCTGTCACATTTGCGGGGCGAAGCGTCGCTCCGACTATATGCTCAAGCTGCACATTAGACGGCATACCAAAGAGTTTCGGGAATTTTGCGACATCTGTGGAAAAGGTTTCTATAACAAGGCAACTCTGAGACTTCACGCCATCAGTCACACCGACGCCCGACCTTACGTCTGTCACGTCTGTCAGACGTCCTATCGCTCCCCTGGCTATCTCAAGGTTCACCTGAAGACGCATAACGATCCCAAAACCAGAACTAGGTTCAAGTGCGCCCTGTGCCAATTCGAGACGTACTATAAAAAGAGCCTGAAGCAACACGTCAGAACTCATACTGGGGAAAATCAGGTGCCGTGCGAGGTTTGCAGGAAGCTCATCAACAGGGACTACATGACTACGCATATGCGCGTTCACACTGGCGAGAGACCACATATTTGCGAAGTGTGCGGCAAGACGTTCAGTTCGAGGAAGAATCTTCTCATTCACAGGAGAACTCACACCGGCGAAAGACCCTACAAGTGTGAACGATGCGATAAGTGGTTCACACAGCACGGATCCTTGAAGGCCCATCAGCGTAGGCACGAGACTGGCCGCACCTCCGATTGAGGCTGCTTCCCTTAGCTTCGGCAAACCTGTGTTCTCAGATGGACCAAGTGGTAGGCGAATTCTCCAAAATAATAATAATTTTTCTAAGGATCGCGTTCTCGTTTGGCCTTCGATCTCTGCGAGACTTGTAAATTTCTCTCTGACATTACTACTATCGGATGATGCAGCGATCCATTTCAGTATCTTTAGCAAAGATAAACTTACGAGTTTGTTTCACTTCCAGGTTTAGTCGTAATGGACACGTAGCTCGTACGCCAATTCAAAGAAGAAGGGAAGCTCAATGGAAAGCTTTAGGGCGAAGTAAGGCTTTCACTTGGTTCCAAATCAGCTGAAAGAGGGAGCTAATTAATTGTTAGTGGCTACGGGATGCGCGAGGAAACTTCTCGTGAGGTTGCTTCAAGAAGCAAGGTTGGGTTTCATCGCGAAAGCTGTCGGCCAACTTTCTCTGTTCATGGGATGAAATTCAACCGTCTTGAGCTTGTCGCTGCTATTAGACGCGAAATCATCGATTTTTTTATGGCAACGGATATCATCGCAAAAAGAAATTGAGGCTGCATAAAAACGTTGAACAGTTTTAAAAGCTGTCCTGCGATTTTACTGATTGGAGCGAACGGCTTATCGAAAAACACCAATCCCATGGAACGAGCCTTGATCAGACGAAGATTCGTCACGATATTGTCACATTCGCAGGAGTCGGGCTGCTTTTTAGACTGGCCAAGGGACGTTCAGACTCCGCTCAATGTATTTGCAGAGACACGCTAGTCCCGACTTTCTGGAATGATACAGACGCGACTTTCTGAACTTCTAAATACAAGGCCAACGTAAGAAAACGTTTGGCTACCGAAGATGCCAGAGTGAATTTTGTGTGGTGTGAAATTTGCGCAAAGCCATTAAACGAGTCCTATGAAGGGAATGTATGTCAAAAGATATGAACACATGGATGTGCGTGTGCGTGTGACTGGGATGTGGGAAGGAGGTACTGTTTTAGCGCAGCTTCTGCCTGAAACGCGTCACATGAAGGAGTTCTCTCCAGAATCCATCGCCCGAGTAATGCGTTAGCACTCATATTGGAAGAGCTCGCGGTCAACTGTAATTCTGCATTGTACATATAACTTAGAGCTCCTAGGAGTCCACTAGTCTATCTTAAGTATAATTTAAATTTAATTACGTTTAAAGATGAATAAAGTGTTTTTAAGATGTCACTCTGATTCTCATGGAACCCTGAAATTATACGGTAACACCGAGAAGATCGCTTCTTCGAAAGCCCCACGAAGAGGCGCATAACGAATGAATGGCAGAATGAAAGAGTGAAAGCACGGCGCAAGGCAGGAGCGCAGGCGATATTATAACTCGGTCATGCATGATCTTGGACGTGAGAGATTCCTTGGCCGAAGGTTCTAGCTGTCAGCCGGTTAGAGCGTTCGAGCGCACTGATCACTCCGTCCTTGCTTTCAGGTGTGCAGCGGACTTCCACGAAGCCCTGACCAAGGTTGAGCCCGATCAGGAGATTCTCGAGGAGAATCAATTTGGAAACGTTATCGTCGGTGACGGCATTAGTAACAGCAGCAGCAACAGCAGCAACAGCAACAGCAGCAGCAGTAGCAGCAGCAACAACGGCGACGGCGACGGCTGTAGCAGCAACAATAGCGGCAACAACAGCGGCAGGATATATCCGGTCGTTGTGGCCGGTTTCGATAATATCGAGCAAGAGGAGCAGCAGGAGCAGCAGGAGCAGCAGGAGCAGGTGGCAATTCTGTTGGAAACTCGGGAAGACGAGGAGGAGGAGGAGGAGGAGGAGTACATTCTAGAAGCGGGGGAGATCAAGTTGGAAGGAGGAGAAACGGGCGACACGGAGAGACGTGATCGAAGAAGAACGCGAGAGAAATTCGCGGAGAGAAAGTTAATCTCAGGATGTCAGGGAAACTACGAGTGCGACATATGCGGGAAAAGAGTTAAGAAAAAAATGCAATTTCTCAAGCACAGAGAAAATCACGAGAGAAGGAGCAACGGGCGGTGCGCCGAGTGCGACAAGGTCTTCACTGACGAGGAGAAGCTGCAGAAGCACAGGATCAAGGTGCACCAGCAGGAAAGACCATTTCAGTGCATTCTTTGTGGCAAGTGCTTCAAGACCGAGGAATTTCTTAAGACTCACCTGAAGCAGCACAATAAGCGATTCACGTGTGACATATGTGGCATCTCGAAGGTGTCTGGGTACGATTTGCGACTTCACAAGAAGAAGCACAATCAGGAGTACGTGACCTACTGCGAGACTTGCAACAAGGGCTTCTACACGAATCAAACGCTCGAGCGCCACGTGCTCACGCACACTGGGGAAAAACCGTTCGTTTGCAAAATCTGCAAGACGCCTTACGCGAGTGCAGCGTACCTGAACATGCACATGAAATCTCACGGCGAGCGGGAGAAGCACAAGTGCAGCATATGCAACTTCGAGAGCTATTGGAAAGCAGCGTTGAAGGTCCATCTGAAGATTCACACTGGAGAGAATCAGATAACTTGCGAGATATGCGGAAAATCCGTATCGAGCAAGACGTATCTGCAGATTCACATGCGCATCCATTCGGGTGAGAAACCTCACGTTTGCGAAGTATGTGGGAAGGCCTTTAGTGTCCGCAAGTACCTCATCGTCCACCTGAGGACACACACAGGGGAGCGGCCCTACGAATGTAAACTCTGCCAAAAAAGATTCACGCAGCAGGGATCACTTAATTCGCACATCAAGTCCCACAACGAGGGCAAATGACTTCTTGGGATTCCATCGAAGATCCGATCGTCCGGCGCTCGGCGCAGTAAGGATCTCTCTCTGTGACCCTTATAATCCTTCGAACAATTTCAATCCTGCGGAAGAGTCTTCGGTCGACATTCGCAATTTCACGCGTTGGGCTCTCGTGTAAATAGTCGTCGAGAGAGAGAGAGAGAGAGAACTGCATATCATGCTGTCCCATGATATAATTATCGTCTCAACGTGTCAACGATTTACATTTTCCTTCGTTTTCAGATGCTCAGACTTTCTTTTACAGCCAGAGCGAGCAATCAAATTGTACTTTCATATCGTCGCTGTGCTACTCGTACCCTCTCCTTCTACGTTCTTAATAAAAGATGTGTCGCTATGAATGTTCCTTCGTTTCACTCTATTATTTCGCAAAGTCAATTATTTTCCATATCAGATAACAATCTCTCGTAAGTACCTTTGATATTTTGCTTTGGGATAATTGCTTGGATCAATTATAACAGGAAACTTTTTTTTTTCTCGAGCATTATTTCTTCAACGTCAGCATTATGATCTCTCCTCGTTCTTCGTCCGTGATCGTTCAAGTAACAAATATTTACAGTTTCAGGTGAATTCGATGGAATTACTTGGAGGATTACTCAACATTAATTAGATGACATTGGCAAACGTTGCCACATTCTTCGAAAATTTTGCACTCATTCTGTAAATCTATAACCCCAATAAATATTGTTCGTTAGTTATTTTACTACAATCCTTTTTTTTTTTCGTACTATTTCTGGCGCAGCTCGTGAGTACTGTAGTACTGCTATCTTATATGAGGTAAGTCCGTCAAAGAAGAGTGACGTCGCATGAAATCTTGGTGCCCGGTTCACGGAAAGGAAGTCAAGAGATTGCGAGAGAGGGTGAATGTCAGAGTGAGAGAGTGAATGCATAGGGAGAAAAGGCCTGTTTCCCTTTGCGGGAAAATGCGGCTTTCTACGCAACAATTAAAAAATTCTTCGAGTCTCCAAAATACATCAGACTCAATTTATTTTCAGGTTAATCGATGGGAAGAAGTCCCCAAATCCGTTGGAGCAAAGGAACGGAATACTACTGTCGGAAAGTTCTTCGGCCCCAGAGACCACCGGGGCTAATGACCAGGGCAGCCCGAGTGCATGCGGAACCAAGAGCTTCTCCGTTTCCGCTTGCGCCGCACAGTCGGGAACGTCGACGCATGTCGAGAAGGATTCACGCGCTGAAGAGGACGAGACCCACCGAACGCCTCGTGACTCGACTGAATCACAGCAGCCGGCATACTACGCGATATTCCCTGGAGCTTTAAAGGATGTGGACAGCGTTCTCTATCTTCCACAGCGAGAGTACGACGACGCTCACGATGTCTATGAGCGTAATGAGGACTCGAAGATACCGGTTGACTTCAGTCCGTCGCACGAGGCGCAAGCTTGTTCGGATGCTGCGGGGCAGCCACTAAATACTGACTTGGATGGAACGGCTGATCGAAATTCAGATCCGGAAAAGAGGTTGAAGTGCGAGGAGTGCGATCGCGTTTGCGTGAACAAGGAACTCCTGAGAAAACATAAGATTGTCCATAGCAAAGTCTTCCGGCACGAGTGTCAAATCTGCGGAAAGAAATTCAAACGGTCGACCGAGCTCAAGATACACGGGAGGACGCACTCCTCCGAAAGAAATTTCGCGTGCGAGCTCTGCGGCAGTGCTTTCAAGCTGAAGTCTCAGTTGGTAGCCCACGCGAGGCGACACACAGCCGACTACAGGGTCTTCTGCAAGCTCTGCGGCAAGGGCTTCCACAATAACAGCGACTACCAGTCTCACAACAAAGTGAAACACGTTGCCAAGGAACATGCGTGCCCATCCTGTGGGAGGTCCTACAGGGAAGCGTCCCTCCTTCGCCGCCACCAGAGAATCCACCAGCCGGATTACGTGCCGGACAAACGGTTTCAGTGTGAGATTTGCGGCAAGACGTTCGTTCTTCGCAAGTCCCTCGAGATGCACTTGAAAAGTCACACAGGAGAGAAAAGATACAAGTGTGACGTTTGTGGCAAAGGACTCTGCACGAGGTCCTCCCTCCGTGATCACATAAAACTTCATACCGGGCAGAAGCCGATCGTCTGTGACGTCTGCGGACGCGCCTTCACTAAGAGATCCACGATGATGGTGCACAGAAGGACTCACACCGGCGAACGACCGTATCGATGCAACGTGTGCAATAACTCTTATACGCAGAGGACGAGCTTGGTTATTCATCAACGTTATCATTCCGGTGAACGGCCATATACTTGCAAACTCTGTTCGAGAGGATTCGTTTCCAGTGCGCAGCTCAGGGTTCACCAGAATTCTTGCCGATGATCATTCGTGTTATTACTTTTTGCCGTCTCCCATCGTGCCTCCCTCCATTTTTGTGTAATTCTTTCACCCGCTTATTTTTCTGACTCTCTTTTCGTACAAGCCCCCTCCCCGTCTCTCGATTTCCATTTGTATCCTTTTTCATGAAATATATTTTGTACATTTTTTCACGGAGCACTTTCATTAACACAGACAAAGATTGATCGCAATTTATATAATTAATGGTGCGCGTGAATTGTATGCGAACGGTGGCACAAGCTCTTCTATACCTACATACCTGCCCGGAAATTGAAGGAAGAATGTGTGCCACGATAGTTGCACACGG
Organism: Cephus cinctus; assembly: GCF_000341935.2. NCBI lineage: Eukaryota > Metazoa > Arthropoda > Insecta > Hymenoptera > Cephidae > Cephus > Cephus cinctus. The sequence goes on along the minus strand of NW_014332933.1, from coordinate 131,615 downwards.
TCGGGCGAAGAGAAGAGAAGGAACTTTAAACAAGACTCCTGAAGAAGAAGCAAAAGGTGGTGGAAGTAGCAGCAGCAGCATCAGGGCCGCAAGGATTGAGGACGAAAGTGACTTTTCGAGAGAAGTCAGTAGACCGGGAGTAATGGTCACGTCATGTCTATCCAAAACAGTGTATTAGTACATGTAATCTTTTAGTCGATTTATAGAGACTTGTAAAATTTGTTAAGTCCGAGGAAAGGAATAAAGTAAATTTCGTGGAAAAGGGATAAAAGTCACGTATGTGGAATGTGAGCTAACGAAGAGGGAAGCATTCGAGTTTGACCAAGTTCTCGTTTTACTTACAGGTCGCCCGTCGAAGAAGAAGAAGAAGAAGAAACGGAGTCAGAGGAGCTCGTGAGTGGGAGGAGGGAAGAGGAGGAGCTTTCAAAAATGAAGGAAGAGCCAGTCGACGAGTCCATCGATGACGAGGAGGAATACCAGTTGGAAGAATCCACAGAGATAACCTCCTCTCGAAGGAGCGACGTGGTATTTCAGGAGGACCCGATAAGTTTCGTCGATGATTCGTCCAAGACCAACAACAAGTATTCTCGCTCTGTAAAGCGGGAGCGCGGTTGCGCAGCTGCACCTCACGATTATACGAAATCGAAAGGCTACGAGGCTCAGGACATCGGCTTCGGAATAACCTACGAGAGCATTGAGACGACCAAGCGCGAGGCGAGCTCCGCTTCTTCGGTGACGACGGACGGTGCGACGGTTGCTGCTGAATCGGCCGTGTCGGAGAACAGGCTCTATCAGTGCCAGATTTGCGCGAAGCGCTTTAGATCGAAAAATTTATTTGAAGGTCATCTTGTGGCTCACAGTGACGCGAGACCCTACCAGTGTGACGTTTGCAATAAATCGTTCAAAAGGACAAACACACTTGCGGTGCACAAGCGGATTCACACCCGGGAACGAAACTTCGTGTGTGACGTGTGCGGCCGCGCATTTGTCCAGGCATCTCAGCTGGCGACGCATCATCGTCGTCATTTTGAGAAGTACACGAGATTCTGCGAGATTTGCAGTAAGGGCTTCTTCACAAACGCCGAGCTTCACGGACACATGAACGTCAAGCACGAGGCCAAAGAACACGTTTGCCAGGTTTGCGCGAAATCCTTTCCCAATAATCACACCCTTGCCAGGCACTTGAAGATGCACGATCCAAACTTCAAACCCGTCAAGCATCAGTGTGAATTTTGCGGAAAAACCTTCGCCTACAAGAACTCGCTAGTGGTTCACGTGAAGTCGCACACCGGTGAGAATAAGTTTGACTGTCACCTGTGCGGCAAATCGGTCTCCTCGAAGGGCTCTCTTCAGGATCATCTACGACTTCACGGTGGGGAAAAATCTCTAGTCTGCGACGTTTGCGGCAAGGCATTCCATAAGAGGACAACACTCGTCGTTCACAAGAGGACTCATACCGGGGAGAAACCCTACAGCTGCGACACCTGCGGGAAGTCATTCACTCAGCACTCGACTCTCGTGATTCACAAGCGCTACCATACAGGACAGAGACCCTATCAGTGCTCCTATTGCGCCAAGTCCTTCGTCTCCAGGGCACTTCTCAATGCCCACACTAAGGTCCATGTCGTTAACGTCATGATCGTTCAGCCGGTCTAATCGTTCAGCCTTCTATCGGCACTTACGGGCTGCCTGCCTGCCTGCCTGCCTGCCTGCCTGCCTGCCTGCCTGCCTGCCTGCCGATTTACAAAAACTCTAGCTAAGCTCTCTTTATGACGTGCGATCGAACTGAAGAATGCCATATCATCTTGAGAATGAAGCAAGCGTAATTTCGGCTTATAATTGGGCCGTAGAGAATTTTGAGAGAAATTTCCTATATTCATTAAAAATGAAAGATCGGAGCGAGTTCTAACCGTGTGTCGGTCATGCGTGTGTGATACGTATCTTCAACGATGTAAATCTTCTATTTTAGCAAGATTATCATACCTCCACTTTTTCTATTCACTTATTCCAAGGTGGACGTTGCGAAGAAGCCAGGCGCATCGAAACTGGATGCGCTTTCTTTCCTATTGCGTCTGCTCCTTTTTTTTTTTTAGGACCTATGTAACTATGTCTAGTGTCATGTACAGTTGTGATAAATAAATTCATTTGAAAAACTAGGATGTGGGGTCACTCTGTACATATCGTGAGGCAAGCGAGTGCCAATTTCCACGAGAAGGACTGAGAGAGAGAGAGAGAGAGGGGGGGGGGGCGG
>NW_014332933.1:114516-129260 GCF_000341935.2 Cephus cinctus | reverse complement strand
GAGAGAGGGGGGGGGGGGGGCGGTGTGTGTGTGTGTGTGCGTGCGTGTATGCGTGTGTGCGTGCGTGCGTGCGTGTGCGTGTTTATATGTCCAAATATGGAAAGTAAAAGGTGAAGAATTATTTAGAGAATTAAGTAGAATTACAAGGAGAAGGGCTGACGGAATTAAAAGACAGAAGAGGAATGTAGCGTAACAGAGGAGGGCTTGTCGCTCTGCTATGTTATGCTATGCTAAGGTATATGCTGAGGAGTGGGTCTCTTCGCAGCTAGTGAATTTATAGTGAAGGTAGTGAAGGTAGTGAAAGTAGTGCAGGTAGTGAGGGGAGTAGAGGGCAAAGAGAAGGGGGAGTGAATTCTTGGTCACGTGACTTATGATATTGTTAACTTTTACTTTCAGATACACCCATCTTCCATTCCCCGAAGAATATTACCCGATGGTAATGTTCGCCAAGCTCGACCTGGTGAAGAAAGATGCGGAGCAGACAGAGGTAGAGAGATTAAAGGATGACGAAGAGTCGAGGGCAACGAGGTCGTCAAGAGCGGCAAAAGCGTCGCGAGTGCCGGCGACGTCAAGTTCCGAAGCGAGTCCGAACGCTGATGAAATAAAGCAGGAAATCGAGGACGAGGATTTGCCGCTGGCCTTCCAATGTAAAACTTGCGGTGTCTTTTTCAACTCGCAGGGTCTCTTGGAGAATCACGAGATCGAGCACAAGGGTAAGCGGAAGAATACGTGCAATCAGTGCGGCCGTGTCTTTAGGACGTACGTTAATCTGCGAAAGCACATAAAGAAGCACGCAGGACGAAAGCGCAAGACCGTCGGGCGGCCTCTGAAGGTCAAAAAGGAAAAGTCCGAAGTAGAGTTTCTCTGCAAAACTTGCAACAAGATTTTTCGGCATAAGAGCAACTACCAAAAGCATCTGCTGCGGCACACCGTCGGCGACCTTACGTGCAAGCACTGTCCGAAGAAATTTCGATTATTTCGGGACCTGACGCGTCACGAGAAGACTCACTTCTATCCGAGCTACATGTGCAAGGAGTGCGACTACGAGACGACGGTCCTCGCTGCCCTGAGCATTCACATGCTGCGACACACGAACAAGGCGGACCTTCCGTTCAAGTGCAACGAATGCGAGAAGCGATTTCGAAAGGCGATCGACCTCCAGGAACACTACAACATCCATTCCGGCGAGAAGCCTTTCGTCTGTCAGCTTTGCGGCAACGCGTTCTACCTGCGACGGCAGCTGTCGGCTCATTGTCGTCGGATGCATCCCGAGATGAAGGCGAACAAGGTAACGAGCACAGCCTGCGACATCTGCGGCCGCGTCCTGGCGACGAAGCGCTCCCTCTTCCGGCACAAAGAAAGTCACAACCCAACGAAACTTTACCTCTGCGACTACTGCGGTAAGAGTCTCAGCAGCGCCGAGCACCTCAAGAAACATCGGCGCATCCACACCGGCGAGAAGCCCTACGTCTGCGACATCTGCGGCAAGGGCTTCACGGATTCCGAAAACTTGCGAATGCACAGAAGGGTTCACACTGGCGAGAAGCCCTACAAGTGCGACCAATGTCCCAAGGCCTTCTCGCAGAGGTCCACTCTGACGATTCACAGGCGCGGTCACACCGGCGAGCGACCTTACGTCTGTCAGATCTGCCATCGTGGCTTCTCCTGCCAGGGCAACCTGACCGCCCATCAGAAGTCCACTTGTGTCTGACTCCTCTTCTGTCTTTCCTTCTCCTTCGTCGTCTCCATCTTCCTCTCACTCTGCGCTCTCGTTTCCTTCCTTTTTTCCCTTCCTCGTCCCATCATCGACTCCTTTAATCTCCGAGATTCTTCGCGTCTTATCCTTCTTATTCTTCTTATCCTTCCTGTCGCTCATTTCAAACTGATTACGACACGTTGTTTTTATGAGTTACATTGATTACCGATTGTCTTACGATTAGTTAACGAGAACCCTTAATTATTAACAATTATAGTGCATTCACACATGGCTATTATGTATTGGCGAAACTTTTGAAATAATAAATAGATTTTATATATTTCATGACTTGTAGTATCGTAATAATCGGGATTTATCTGACCGCTTTGCCTTGTCAAAATCTGTTAGCCCATCCCTCGATGATCTAACTATTCTCTTAATTAATTAACCCTTATTAAAACCCATAGCTAGTACTTCCTCGCTCTTTGATATGTATCCCGTGTTGTACGTAGCGCCCTAGGGATCGTCTACGAGGATCACTACGTTCATCATTAGCACTTGACTTCTCTTATGTCTAAGAACGATATCTTCGCAGGGTTGCGATAAAGACATCACCTCAATTTATGTCTATATTGTTATTCTTGTAGGAGCGTTAAGGAAGATATTGCGAGGTTGCAAGGACACGAACAACGTGCCAGAAGAAGCGTCCTGCGCGGCACCGAGGGCCACTCTGTTCGCGACGCGTTTACGGACTCCATGAAAACTCACTCTTGTCCTTGCAGAGACCGGCATCCTGATCCAAGCGCGTCCTCGCACTTGTCGTCAGCGAGCAAGGAGTCTCTTGTTCTCGAGGACGACGCTACGAGTGGAAGCCACGCAGTCACCAAATCCATTGACGCAACCAGCATCAGCAGTAACTGCCTCACTGCTACAAGTACTGTCAGTAACTCTCTCACCATCCTCACAATTGCCCATACTGGCCAATGTCAAGAAAACTTAGCTTTCCGGGGACTTGTGAAACGGGAGGAGGATCTCGATGCGGATGAAGATCGGAGTGAAGCTGATGATGACGATCGGTTGGAGGGGGAGAGGGTTAAAACGAGAAAAGTGGGGAAAGAGGAGGAGGAGGAGGTGGAGGAGGAGGAGGAGGAGGAGGACGACGACGACGACGACGACGACGACGACGACGACGACGACGACGACGACGACGACGACGACGACGACGACGACGACGACGACGACGACGACGACGACGACGACGACGACGACGACGACGACGACGACGACGACGACGACGACGACGACGACGACGACGACGACGACGACGACGACGACGACGACGACGACGACGACGACGACGACGACGACGACGACGACGACGACGACGACGACGACGACGACGACGACGACGACGACGACGACGACGACGACGACGACGACGACGACGACGACGACGACGACGACGACGACGACGACGACGACGACGACGACGACGACGACGACGACGACGACGACGACGACGACGACGACGACGACGACGACGACGACGACGACGACGACGACGACGACGACGACGACGACGACGACGACGACGACGACGACGACGACGACGACGACGACGACGACGACGACGACGACGACGACGACGACGACGACGACGACGACGACGACGACGACGACGACGACGACGACGACGACGACGACGACGACGACGACGACGACGACGACGACGACGACGACGACGACGACGACGACGACGACGACGACGACGACGACGACGACGACGATGATGATGAGGATGACGACAATAGTGATGATGACGGTGAGGAGGAGCAGGAACAGCCGGAGAAAGAGGAGGAGGAGGAGGAGGAACATGCCGATGAATTCGAAAATTTAGAGTCATCGCAGAGACAAAAAAGGAGGAAATATCGAAAAAAAGAATCAGTCAAGTACGAGTGTGAGATATGCAAGATAGAGTTCAGCCGGCACGGTGATTACAGGCGACACATGGTGAAGCATAGTGATCTTAGGCCATACAAGTGTTCCGTATGTGGAAAAGCATTCAAGCGCTCCTCGGAGGTGACCAGTCACATGCAGATTCATCAGGGGATCAAGTACACTTGTGAAATATGTAACTTCACCACAACGAACAAAGTCTCTTTGCGCACCCACAATCGTCGGGTTCACCAGAAGGACTTTCGTTATCATTGCGAGCAGTGCACCAAAGGATTCATGTCAAATTATGATCTCGAAGACCACAAAGCCAGTCACCTTGGCACCAAAACCTTCATCTGCGAGTACTGTGGTAACGCTTACTCCCAGAAGTCTTACTTGGTCGCCCATAAGAGAGTCATTCACGGGATACAGAAGAGTGCCCCCAAGGAATATCAGTGCCAGACCTGCAACAAGAGCTTTGCCTCCGAGTACAATTTGAAAAATCACATTGGCCTGCACTCTCAAAAATTTCTTTGCGCTCATTGCGGCAAGGAGTTCGCAACGAATCACGCTCTGAAGCTTCACAATCGCAAGCATACGGGCGAGCGACCCTATCAGTGCAAGTCTTGCTCAAAGGCTTTCGCTAGATCCGCCGCTCTTCGTGTTCATAAGCTCACTCACACCGGAGAGCGACCCTACGTTTGTGACCTTTGCGGTCAGAGCTTCACGCAGCGCAGCAGCATGATGGCTCATCGAAGAAAGCATCCTGGTATTCATCCACCGCCGCCGCCCTTGCTTCTCAGCAGACTGGAGAACAGTGTCAAGTCTGAATGACGTCGGGGAATACGAACGTTTTATTAACCGACGAATCACACATTCTCCAAGCTTCTCCCTACTTCGTATCTTTTTCAATTTTGATACGAGTCGACATGTGAATTGCAAACTACGAGCTAGGATCTATCGATTCATCCGCTCCTTTATTGTCGGGACGGAATGGTAACCAGGTGCAGCTTTTGGCTCATGTTCGCCATTCTCAAAGTGAAATCGAACAATCTCGTGTGCGTCGTACTTATGGTGTAGCAGTATATACCGCGCAGAGTCTGTAAATACCTTTGTCAATTTTTAATAAAGCAGCGTAATACAAGGAAAAGTCCTTAAATGGCATAACGCGTTCTTCGTCTTTGCTTTCTTCAATTTCGAATCCGACATTCTATCAAATGCGCACGAAGAAATTTTATAGAATGCGTGTGCTTTCCCCAACGCCGACGTCTCAATAACGTAAACCAAGCGAGATGGCTGGAACATGACTCGTCATTCAAGTTTTTCGATGAAGAGTTCGAAAATGAAGCTTCGACTCGTTTGTGTAAGTGAATCCTACTAATCTTAACCAATGGTGTTTCAGGACCAGCTAGCCATTCGTCTTCGAATGGACGTCTTCGGACGTCAAGGTAGAGATCTCGAGATCGTTTCAATCCTGGAAGTGGAGTATCATATTTCTTTGCAGTTCCACACATTTCTTTTCTCAAGAATGTCGAATAAAGAAATCTCTCCCGTTTCGATCATGTGAACTTTCTCTTTTGCAAAATCCCTATTAACTCTTCTTTGCACAATCAACTCCGTGCCTTTTAAAGCATGGGAATTTGACTAAACTTGGAAATTTTCCAGGACTCTTGCGAAACGAGCCGCTGAAAGAGTGGCGCGTCCAGTTCCAGTGTCCTTTCCAGCCTCGAGCCCTCGTCCTCGAGGACAACTGCGACCAAGTCAACGAAGACTCGTTAGAAAGAAGCGAGACATCGCAAATGTTAGCCACTCTGCCGGTCCTGATGCTCGAAGAAAAGAATATGCATTTCGCATTTGGCATTCCGGAATTTCCATCGAAATCGGAAGAGTCCAAGAACTTCGAAGAAAGGACGTCTTCGAGCGCTTCGAGACGTCCGTCGCGCACTTGAGTAATTTTAGAAAATTCGAAATATCCGAGGACTCGGGTGGCAAGAGCAACGATGACTCTCAAGTTCGAATCACTGAAACGCATTCGCCCAATTTGCGGGAAGAAAGTTCTCAATTACAGAAAATTTAAAAAGCACGTCCGTGCTCGTTCGACGAGCGATCTTACAGCCTGCTCAGCTAAAGGCGCACAAGTGGACCTGCCTGGAAGGCAGCAGGCAGTTTCGCCTGAAATGTGACTTCATCGGGCACATAATAAATTCCCACGCGAACGTCTTGTGTGACTGCGGAATATACGGGCAGTCCGTTCGCGACCTCAAGTATCACGAGTGGAAGCATCAGAGGGATGGGAGCGCCTACAAGCTTTCCTGCGTATTTGCAACCAAAAGTTCAAGTTTCAGAAAAAACTGAGGAATCACATGACGATGAACGAGATTAACTCGACTTCAGCGTGCCGAGTGCGGAAAGAAGTTCGTGAAATCGAAGCTCCTCGCGGCGCACAAGGCCAAACAGGAAGGAACCCTCTAACCGGCTGTTTCATTTATTTGTAGTAGCAGACTCTTTAGTAGCGGACGAGCCTAACGCTGAACGAGCATGTGACCAATGCTGGACCATGCGGAGGCGACGCTCGCACAGGTGCGACTTGTGTGGCCAAGGATTCACTCAGAGATCCAGCATGATGAGACATTGGTGGAAACATTCGGGCGAACATCCACCACCTCCCAAGATATTGATAGCGGCTATCACGAGAAACCTTATTCAGGCATTCAGGCTCATACTCACAGTCAAAAAGAATAATTTGGGCAGCGTCGATCACCGAAATCAGTGCTACCTGCCCCACGGATGCCTACTACTCTTGGCAAATAAAGACTCGACCGGATGCCTTGTATGTGACAATAATGACTTGCGATTAACAATCAAATAAAACGTTGTCATCTTCAATTGAGGAAGGATGATCATCTTGTGACACATCCATATCGCTAAATTCACTAGAGCTATTTTTTGGCCACTGTGAGAATGTAAGAATGCGCATATGATTGGCTCAAATGATAGTCGTCGCTAAAAAGGCATCTCGAGGAAGGTGCAAAACTCGCTATATTCTCCTGCACTTCGGGTGAAAGATATAAGATGAAAAACCAGAATGATGGTGCGTTAAATTATTATATTTTATTGGCTCCATATAATGAGTAATAAGAGATAATTGCTTTCTCCGATCCAGCCAACTTTTTTCTCTTCAACTGGATGACGTTCTGCCGACCTTGTGATCTTGATCTTTTCGCTTTCTCTAATTGATTCTTTGATGTTCCAGGAGCGACTTGTCTCCGTTCATGGAATACGAAAACTTGCTTTGGTCAACTCGTGTGCAAGAATTAGAGAATTGTGATGGTAAGTCCTCGAAGTCTCGAGTCACATCGTACACAAGTTTACTGGCTCAGGCGACCACATCGCTACGAGCTTCTCGAATTGAGCTTCGAGGGCGAACATAGTCTCAAGAATTGATTTTCACAGCAGGAGTGCTCCTCCACGGCTCTGTATCGAGTTTGCCAAGAGGAAGAAGTACTCTGATTCTAGGTCCGTCAAAAATATCTAAAGCGGCAGTTACTTTCGCTTAATCTACTAGAAAACGGTCGGGAGCAGCGACATTAAAAGCGTGCCTATCGTGTCATCCTGATCAGCGCTTGTTCGAGCACGACCTCTTCGAGAGATCTTCGCTCAGCGTTCGAGTAGGACAGGACACACGCGAAATCACGAGGCACACGTGCAGCCATTATACTCGAACCCGATCATCAATCCCACCAAGGACATTCGACAACATATTATGTCTCCGACACTGAATAGAAAATCCTTCTTTTTCCACCCATCCCCTGATAGAACTTTTTCTCTTCAAGTCCAGAACTTATCCAAGTCCCCACTAGGTCTCTAGCGAGCTAGAACCAGCGAGAATCTTTACAGGCCCTCGAATTTTTAAATGTAATTTCTACCTGGAAGATCTATGCGTTAGCGAACTTCAATTCGATTTTCTCAACAACAGCCAGCACAAGTAAACTCTTCGCTTCTTTCGTTCGGCCTTACAAAATTAGGTTGAAGATTTATGTATTTGTCACATATTCACCGAATTCCAAATTCCAAATTTCAAAACAATATAACTTAGGTTGATACGAAAGGAACAAAAAGGTTACGCTATTCATATCATCAGGAACTTTCGCAGTTATGAACAATAGATGCTAATCTGAACATAAGATAATATGACGATAACACAGTAAACGGGTAAGAGGAGTAGGTGCTAGTACCGATATTGAAAGACGCACGGGCTAAAGCGCTGTATGCTCTTTTACGTTGTTTTATACTCTCAAGTCAAAACTAACCGAGTTCTCTTCTCTTTCAGGAACCGCAATGATCCCTTGCGAGTTCAACCATATGTTACGGTGCGATCGGACGAGAAATCGATTTGGGTTCCAGCGCCTAAAGTCGAGATAGAAAGTGACGCTGAGGTAGTCATTGCCGATTCGACGCCTGATTCGAATTTAACTGCGATACCCCTGAGGACGGTTGCCGCTGACAGAGCGCCAAGACTTTCGAGAACGGTGCTAACGAGTAAGTCCAAGGAGAGACGAAAAGAGAAATCGCCCGGTAGACTCGAGGGGAAGCTGCCGAGAGAGCCAAGGTTGTTGGTCGAGCCGAAGTGCGAAACGTGCAGCAAGTCCTTCGCGAGTAAACGTAAACTAACCGTCCATACGAAGTACGTGCATTCGTCGCTGCGACCTTTCGCTTGCAAGATATGCGGGCATGCGTTCAAGATGAAGAATGCCTTGAAGAAGCACGTGCAGGTCATCCACGAGGGTCTCTACGAGTTGCTGCCGTGCAAGGTGTGTGGCTACAAGGCCAAGGACAAGTCGCGGTTGGAAGATCACTACGTGCGCCGGCATACGGACATATACGCAACCTCCTGTTACATCTGCGGAATGCAGCTACGATTTAAGCGAGATCTCACCACTCACATCAATCAGATTCACAGCGGACCGATCGTGTGCGAGCGCTGCGGCGACGTGCTGCCAAGTTATCGCTCGCTCTGCAACCACAAGAAGACGCATCACGCGGTCGGTGCGAAGCGGAACCGGAACTTCAAGTGTGGCATTTGCTCGAAGGGCTTTGCTTCCCAGGAATCTGCTGATGCTCATAAACTTAAGCAACACAACGACGGCGGCAGTTGCTATTGCGATCATTGTGGAAAGCCTTTCACCGGCAAGTACGCCCTTACCCATCACATCCAGAACGTGCACAGGGAGGACAGGCCATACTCTTGCCCCGTTTGCGTCAAAACATTCAAGATGCACAGCCTGCTGCAGCTGCATCTCTTCACGCATACGGATGTGAAGCCCTACAGATGCGACATATGCGGATCTGCCTACACCCAGCGCGGTAGCATGATGCTTCACAGACGTAAGCATCCTGGCGATCTTCCTCCCGTGCCTCCCATTAAGCTTGATCTTCTACTCAAGAGCATCCAGCCGAAGATCAATCAACTGGCCAAGGGAACTGCCTTCAAGAGCGACGCCGATACAAAGTCTAGCAATCAAGACTGATCAGCGGCGTCTATTGCTTCCGTCATATCCATGGAAAGTCAGGGGGGCCGGGGGGGCCGGGGGGGTGGCGGCGGCATTACGAGAAGAGAGAAGAGATGAGGGGGGAGAGAGCGAATGGGGAAGGGGTTCGGTGGAAGAGGCAGGAGGAAGGCTGTGGGGCGGGGATACTCGCATTTTCACATTTTCACATCAAGTCGATAGGCAGAGTATAGAGTCGCGATTGTAATATAAATATGGCGCTTGTAATTAAACTGTTATACCTAATATACTCTATTGATTAAGTTTAATGAAATTATAGTAATAAAACCATAGAAAGTCGCGAGTGACTTGTGCCTAGCGCGGCAGTAATGTCGATCACACGGTAAGCTCCGTCCGTCGAGAATATTTCGAAGAAAAAAAAACGGTGGACTTTAGAATTTTATTGATCTCGTGTGTCAGTGTTTCTGTTTTCAGGAGTCAACAAATGCCGGACGGGGCAACGTTCTCGTCAGCGGAAGTAACAGGGAAGGACCCGCTCTTTAGATCTACTATAGATCGCCGCGTCGGGTCCTACGTCCTTTGCGAATTAAAGCTTGCGATTAATTGAACGCCGATACACGGATTAAATGATTAAAACGATCAGACGAACAGAGGATCTACCATTCTTTCGACGACCCTCATCCTTTGAATAGCAGCCAGATCGAGAGGGCCCCATATGCGAGAGAGCGAGTGTGTAGATTGGGAGAGCGAGAGAGAGAGAGAGAGAGAGGATGGATGATTGAGTGGCGAGTTGCGCGTACTTCCTAAGAGTTGATCTGTCGATGATCGATCGAGCCGCGATGCATGTCTTGCGCATAGCGAGAAAGATCGAGCGCCAATCGCGTCCCACAGTTAACTGACGATTTTATGATTTTTTAGGTACAATCCGCTAGACCCACTCGGTCCGTCTTTTCTGACAGTAAAGCTAGGAGACGACTATTTTCGGATCCCGAAGTCGTTGAGCGTGTTCATGATGAAAGAGCCGAGGCCGGGCGTCGAAGAGAAAGGTCGGCTTCGAGTGAAGGACGAGGACACTGCGGAGGGAGTCGGCGGGGAGGTTGAAGATATCGAGGAGCCTGAGAGTGAGAAGGAGGAGGACGACCTGGACGACGCGCCTCTCGACTTCCGGAAGAGACGAGGCGGAGACAGGCCGAGGGCGAAGCGACTCAAGACGAAAAAGTCCCACTCCTGCGAGATCTGCTACACTAGCTTCGACCGCAAAAGCAAACTTACGAGCCACATGTTCAAGCACAGCAACTCGAGACCGCACAAGTGCGCCATTTGCGCGAAGGGCTTCAAAACGAGTGCCTACCTAGCGCGGCACATGGAAATTCATGACGAGCCCGCGCAGCTTCACGCCTGCGCCCTCTGTGACTTCAAGGCGCGCACCAAGCCATACTTGAAGATCCACTACATCCGGAAGCACACCGAGGACTACAATTATAGCTGCGAGCAGTGCGGCAAGATGTTCAAGGTCCAGTCTGACTTCACGACGCACATGAAGGACCATGACACGGAGTCCTGTGTCTGCGACATCTGTGGCACTTCGTATCCCAGCAAGAGCTCTCTCTACTTTCACAAGCATTACAAGCACAAAACAAAGATCAAGGAGTTCGAATGCACGACCTGCCGTAAGCGCTTCAAGAGCCAGAAGAACCTCGATAACCATGCCGAGCTTCACAAGATGAAGTATGTCTGCGAGCAGTGCGGCATGGAGTTCAAGTTTAAGTACGGCCTGACGAAACACCTCAGAACTCACTCGGGCGAAAAGTCCTATCTCTGTGCCATCTGCGGGAAGACATTCGGCTGCCTTAGCTCCCAGAAGATTCACCTCTTGACCCACGTGGGCGAGCGACCCTACGTCTGCGACATCTGCGGCCAGAGTTTCACTCAACGCTCGCCCATGATGCTGCACCGCAGAAAGCATCCTGGTATTCATCCACCGCCGCCGCCGATCAAAATCACGAACCTTCTTCACGGTGTTCAAGATAAAATCATCGTGAATAAGAGTTCGAAGTAGTCGCTGGCTGAAGCACGGAAGTTCACCGTGCCTTCAGATCGAGATCAGATTCGCTTGTACCTTATTGTACAATTGGCACTGGGCGCCCAATGCTTCCGGGCGACATTCGATTATGCTGCTTCACTTCTGGCGACGGTTCTTCCCGGAAAATGTGCGTCTCTTGGACTCTTGGAGACTCCTTTGTATCTTTCTAACGCCACGGACGGATATAGCCTGCTACAGATACTTGGAATTTCACGTGAACATTGACGGCAACAATAACGATCGCAGAGACACGCACGACGCAGCCGCCTAAGGTGTTTACGAGCCACGTGACTTTCGTTCTTCCTTTTGCCGGCCATTCCTCACGAAGTCGCGCCGTCGCCTTGCGGTGAAACGAACGAGACACTCGTCGAGTGTCGCGGGCAGCCTCTCTGACGTCAGGAGAAGAAAGTTGAAAATTGAAAATTGAAAATTGAAAATTGAAAATTGAAAATTAGGCATCTACAGCGGACGAAGGCCTTACGTTTGCCTTCGTACAGAGAAAATTGCTACAAAAAAAAAACGAAAGATGTATAATGTTGCGCCATTGTAGTACACAAAATAAAAAAAGAATATGTTTTTGGTACACTATTGCATACCATTGTCCAACAGTGTACAGTGTTTCTTCACCTCGAGAGGTACTTGCTTCAGCGTTTCGTTGTGTTTCCAAAAATTTGGTGTCACGTTATCGTTTCTTTATTAATGATTAATTTAAAAAATCTTCTAGATAAGAATGTATCCACACAAGTCGGGGTGCATTCTTCTTCAATACAGGTACTAGAGGCATCTCTTCTATCTATAAGATTAGAGGGTTCTTCGTAATGTTTGCTCGACTGATTTACGTATAATTTTTAGGTCGAGCCCACTTGATCCGCTGGATCTTTCGTTTCTGAGAGTGAAGCTGGATCAAGACGATTATCACGTATCGACGTCTCTCAGCGTTTTCATCGCGAGGGAGAGCAATGGATCTGGAATTGTGGGCAGGACGTGGTGGATCCGAAGGCAGAGCCGGAGGAGCAACAGAAGAACGAAGATGAGGTTGTCGAAGATCCCGTTGAATCGGTCGCGAAAAAGGTGAGAGTCCGCGGGAAGACATCGGCGGCTCTAGTCAGAGATGAAAAGAGCAGAGTAATCAAATGAAGGGTCTACTGGGAAGGTGATCCCGAGGCTAGAAAGAGACATCCAACCTGCGACGTATGTGACAGGACGTTTAAAGAGAAGAACAAATTGAGTCGTCACATGCGGAAGCACAGCAATTCTCGCACCTGCAAGTGTGCGATTTGCTTCCAGGTGTTTAAGTACAGGGAGTCCCTGACTCGCCACATGAAGACACACAAGGGTCCCGCGCAGCTTCATGGCTGCTCCCTTTGTAACTTTAAAGCAAACGCAAAGTACTACCTCAAGATTCACCACATCCGTAAGCACACTGAGGCTTACAAGTTCAGCTGCGAGCAGTGCGGCAAGTGCGAAAAACGCTCTTACGAAGCATCTCAGGACACACTCGAGGGAGAAATTGTACCTCTGTACCAAGTACGGCAAGACCTTCGGTTCACTTAATTCTCAAAAGATGCACCTGCTGCTGACGCTCATGGGGGAACGTCCTTACGTTTGCGACATTTGTGGACAGAGTTTCACTCAGAGATCCCCGATGATGGTTCACAGGAAAAAGCATCCTGGCGTTCATCCTCCGCCACCACCTATCAAGATTGCCAACCTGCTTCTCGGCGCTCAAGACAAAGTGCATCTCAGCAAGAACAAGGCAAATTGATTTTGCGTCAGACTATTGATCAACAACGTGTTCAGCGGCCAGAAGATATTTTTACTTGAGGAAAGGGTGGAAAGGGTGGCCGTGTGGGCTTTGTGACTCCGCCGGGTCGCCGGGTCGCCGGGTTACTTGTCAGTAAGAGTAATGCAATTAAGAATTTACTACGGCGAACATACTCAATGACATTTCAATGGAGCTTATCTGTTCTTCCATCGCACCACCGAATAGCAACGGGGCGACCTTCCTCGCCCAATAGGCGCGCGACGTATGTCTTCCTGTGTCAGCTAATTTAGGCTAGACGATTTGTCCCCTTCTTCCTTGCCTTCTTCCCTCTATATAGTTAAGTGGTAAGTATCAAAGTATCCGTGATAACGGCACTATTCCGTAGAATTTCAGTGAGTTCTTGCGACTACCATTATATATCTGGCAACTGAAATTGTATATTCCTTCGAACGATATTAATACAATTTTAGGAAAACCATGCCCTTGCAACGATTAATCTCCTAAGCCGCCAATGACCGTCTCCTCCGGACAGAATGTTTCCTAGATAAAAATCGTGATCCGAGACAGATTTACGGCGCCGAAGAATTCTTACTGGAGCATTGATATTCCGATTGTTTAGGCCGCAGGGCCAGGATGAAGAGGGAATCGTCTTAAGAAGGAGGAGCCTCTTCAAGAAGCTAATTGATCTATCGAATCGATATCCCCAAAGGACGCTCTCCCATTCGACGTTCGAGCTACCGCGAGTCACGGTGATTCGCGGAACGTATCCATATTGACGAAGTCTTCGTCGGTGTCACCGCTGACAAAGAACGAGAGGGACCATCGTGACACTCGCAAAGTGACTTTGAGAGAAGAAAGAATTTGGAGCACGCGCACGTCTTCAATTATGGCAGCGGCCTACACGCGCTTAAATCTAACGTGTGCGCAAAGAAGTTCAAAGCCAAGAACAACACGAGGAGAGACGCAGGATGCAAGCAAATCCATGGCGGCGACGCAATCGTCCACGCCTGTCAGTTCTGCGCCTTTATGGCCGTGTACACTCCTTCTGCTTGCAGGTGCGTATCGCTGCCGTTGCAACTCATTCTCAGTTCCTTCTATTTTAATGATTTTTCCGCGGGTTTAGGGTAATTGGATCTGCGGTCTTTCCGAGCTCCTGGGACAATTCTCATTTGCGATCGTATCGTTAATCGTCAAATGTTAAGAAAATACCAGGGCGATTAAGAATCGTCCCTCTGATCGAGTGCTTTTGCTTTTCAGGTGCATTGCACTCGAAAGCACACGGGAGATTTTCGGTAGGCTTGTCACAGGTGCGAGCGAGAGTTTCGGATAAAGGCCGACTATACGAAGCACATGTGACGTTTGCGGCTCCGCCCCACCTAATAGGCTGTCTCTCTACTGCCACAAGAACTACAAGCACGGAGTCAAGAATGGAGAATTTTAGCGTCCGATCTTCAAGAGAAGCCTCCAGTTACGACCGAATCTAGATAATCGTGAATCGTGTGCATCAGCACGGACAGTCTGCGGGGCCAGACGGTGAAACAAGCAGCTCAGCCGAGTTCGTGACTCGGGACAATAGCGAAAGGAAGGACAGCATGACAGATCTGTACCAATCATTATTGGCTAGGCGACGTTATCTTTCTTCGCCACGAGGAAGCGTGAGTGAGCGTGTTGTGGTGGATTGGTGGGGGCAGCGAGGGAAAGAGAGAGAGAGAGAGAGAGAGAGAGAGAGAGAGAGAGAGAGAGAGAGAGAGAGAGAGA
>NW_014332933.1:101357-114467 GCF_000341935.2 Cephus cinctus | reverse complement strand
AGAGGGAGAGAGAGAGAGAGAGAGAGAGAGAGAGAGAGAGAGAGAGAGAGAGAGAGAGAAGCTATTAGAATAATGTGCTTACTGTGTCCGGCATATTACTATTCAGAATCATACGAATAAATAAGTGAGGAATAATCACTAATTCACCGTCTCCTTTCTACTAGGATATTATATTTTCCTCGCTTCTTATCTTTTCTCTTTTTTCTTCTCTTTTCGTCTTATTTGATTTATTGATCCGTCTGCTTCTTTCATATTAACCTAGAACGGTCAGAACTCTCACAGGATATAATTATAAGTACACGTTTTCTCGATAGGAAATACACCCAACCAAGTCACTAATGACGTCGAGCCACGAACGACGACCCTGAGTCGTTGGCCGGACTTTTGGGATACTGGAACTTCACTTTCGGTCTAGACATTAATCGAATCTTTAATTTCTAGGGAGAAAGAGCCTCCGATAGTCGTGACACGGCAAGCGAATTACGAAGAAATCAACGCGGCGAGCAGAAGGAAACGAAATAGGCGAAAGAAGGTCGCACCGTTCTATTCGCCGCTACTACCTACCGATCACGACTCCAAGCAGCATCCTCGAGCGGCGAAGAATTCAAAGATGAAGGAAACTTTACGAAGCAGACGAAAACCTCGAACGAACTCGAAAGCAAAGCCGCTGATCGCCTGCGAAGAGGCAAGCGAGGATATCAACGATTCGTCCGTCTGTACGAGGAAGAGGATGAGGATGAGGATCAGGAGTAGCAGGAGGAGGAGGAAAAGGAGGAGAGCGCGTAGTCAGATAAAGACGAGGGAAGCCGTAACGAGCGGAAGCGACGAGGACGAGCACGGGATCTTCGAAGTGTCCGAGATGTCCGGGATGTCCGGGATGTCCGAGATATCCGAGATGTCCGAGACGTTCGAAGGTGAATCGGATTCAAATTCAAATGGCTTCGTGGAGCAGGAGGAGAGTTCGGGGCAAAGAAAAAGAAGCAAGAAGAAAGGAGGATACGCGTGCCCGATTTGCGAGGTCTCCTTCAAGCTGCGAGGCCTCTACAATAAGCACATGGTCACGCACAGCGACATGCGACCTTACGAGTGTCAGACGTGCCAGAAGAAGTTCAAGTACAACTTTGGCCTTAAGAAGCACACGAAGGAGCAGCACAGTGATTCGGCGCCGCTTTACGCCTGCAAGATGTGCGAATTCACGACGAAGCACTATCCCTACCTGCAGGAGCACTTTACGCGGAAGCACACAGACGACTACAAGTACAAGTGTAACTTTTGCGGTAAGAAATTCAAAGTCGAGCCCGACTACAAGGTTCACATGTCGGACCACGAGACGGGACCACAGGTCTGCGACATCTGCGGCGTCTCCTACCCGAACAAGAGCTCCCTCTATTATCATCGTAATTACATGCACACCGAGAAGAAAAAGTCATTCGAATGCAAGATCTGCAAGAAGAAGCTGCAGACCGAGAAGAATCTCGAAAGTCACATGCAGCAGCACGAGCAAACATACGTGTGCGAGGAGTGCGGCATGAAGTTCGCTAGGAAGTACGGACTTACGAAGCATCGGCGCGTTCACACCGGGGAGAAGTCTCACCTGTGCTCCGTCTGCGGCAAAGCCTTCGCCTGCATGGCCACCCAACGAGTTCACTTTCTGACGCACGCCGGCGTCAGGCCTTACGTCTGCGACGTTTGTGGACTCAACTTCACACAGCGATCGTCCCTCATGCTTCATTGGAAGAAGAAGCATCCCGATGCCAGTGATCCGCCCCCACCCGTAACCCTCAAGAACATACTCGAGACTATAAAATCTAATATGGATTACGACGGAAAGACCGCCACCAACCAGTAGTGCACTGGAGTGAACTTTTTCTTCCTGCCCTTCTATTCCGCCACGCACATGTGATATCGCGGATGACGAACGATGCATCCGAGAAGAACCGTTGCCGAAATGTCCTATTATGTCCTATGTCAATGAGCATAATGTAAAGTTAGTTTAAACCACTCGACTTACGTGCGACTTACGTGCGCGGGGTAAGTAGTAATCTTGACCTGCATTCGTGATTACGTAAATTATTCATATACATACTGAGAACTAGCATTACGCCTAATGTATGACAATATGGAGATAATTTCAAGCCCTCAATTTCCTCCTACTTTTTTAGCATTGCAGACTTTTATTCGAAAATCATTATTATGACTTTAAACAGGAGTTCTTCGCCCTCCATCTGCGCAAACTTCTCTTGGCGTCGTTAGGCCTTAATCTCAAGAGACTAATAGTGGGGCGGGTATCATCGTGACTATCGTCAAGGTTTAACATTTCTTTCTCCTGAATCCTTTTGAATCTTCTTTAATGCATATAGCGTTCAAAGGTATGAAAAGTGTAAAATTTCCCATTTTGGAATCGCTGATTTTGAAAAACTTGTAACTTACGAGTGCTGAATCGCATTCTAAGCTCTTTATAAAAAAAACTCATTAATCTCCGAAATTATCCCCAGTGTTTCGCGTAAATTCGCTACTAAAAACGAGCCGTGTATACATTCCGAAGTGTATTGCGAAAAGAAATAAAAACATCCTATCTTTTGAATCATTCGTGAAACATGGACACTCTTTATTCACTTGTAAAGTCTTACTGAGGACTCGAAAGAAATATAGCCGCAACGCGTACCCTTAGAATATAATATATAATGTCCGGAGATAATAATTTTTTATTTATGTCCTTTATTTCTCTTTCCACATATTCCCCATCTCCGTGACTCATTTTCTTCTAATATCAAGTCAATGAATTTCATTGTAGCAAATCTTTTGAAAGTGCGGCCGTCACGATGAGGGGAGCTTCGACGATTCTTTCGAATCTCTTGGATTTTCTTTTTTTTTTTTCCTAAGAGAGAAACATCCGAGCGCACGTATAAAATATATTACCTTCGGGAAAGCGTAAGCTCAAGAGGCTTCTATTTGCTTTGGAGTTTGCACCCTGCGCGCCTTCGAATAGAACGAAGATGCAAATCTGTGATACATGTAGTAGCTATAAGTATGCCGAGGATACCACGGAGGTTAGTACCACGTTCCTTACGTAACCTTACGCGCCAACGTTCTTACGATTACGGTAATCGCATCGGTGCGCCAAAATAAATGGAAAAATATTGCACGGTCAATAAATATAGTCGCGTGCAGCAGTGTCACGTGCTCATTAATTATACGTCGCAATCATTCTCCCCGTTTCGTTACCCTTTAAAAAGAAATCGATTTGCATATACGTGCAGCTGCAGCTGCAGCTGCACGGAATCGATCACGCGTTACTCGACTGATCGAACGATTAGCTTGATCTCGGAATCCCAATTGACATCAGTTATTCGTGTTTTAGGAAATCACAGGACTGTTTAGTCAAGAAAAGTAAACCTCTGGGCATCGTCAGGGTGAAAGGCGAGTATCAGCTCCTGCCGGAAGACCATAGACGCATCACAAGAAAGTGTTCAGGATCGACAGTGCGTGCAGATGTGCTAGTGGAATTGGCGAAGAAGCACTCGTACTGCAAAAGATTCAACACAGCAGAATGTTCGAAAGGAGGTTGGCAGGATTCATACGTATCGACGGACGCGAACGCTCAAATTACGAAGGTTCACGCCGATCAGGACGTGGCCGAAGAACGCGTGACGGGCGATGAAAAAGAAAAAGAAGAAGAGGAAGAAGAAGAAGAAGAAGAAGAAGAGGAAGAAGAGGAAGCGGAAGACGAGCTGCGAGTTGCAACGGAGAAGCTGAACATTTCCTGGACGAGGAAAAAGTCGAGAGGCAAGCTAATCGCTTTTGGAAAGTCTGGGCAAAGGGAGGCGACGTTGACCTCGCGGGTCTCCGGAGTTCCGTTGATCGGCGAGGAGGAGTCGAGTTGCGAGGAGCTAAAGGATCTCGAGGAAGAATCGCATGCCGTGCTGGAAGGTGGTGGTGCGCTCGAGCTTAAGACGAAGAAGAAAGACGAACCCACGGGGAAGAGGCAGCGAGAAGTTCTTTACAAGAGGCTGAGGGATGGAAACTACACGTGCGACATCTGCCAAACGACTTTCGAGCAGAAGAGCAAGATTCTCCGTCACATAACGAGCAAGCACAGCTTTCACAGGCCGTTCAAGTGCGCGACATGCTCGAAGGCTTTCAAATACAAGTACGACCTGAAAGCCCACAAGCTCGTGCACGAGGAGGTCGACTCGAGGCTGCTGCACTGTTGCGACAAGTGCGAGTACCGTACGAAGACAAAAAACAATCTCAAGTCCCACTACATCCGCAAGCACACGGACGATTACAAGTTCTCCTGCGAGCACTGCGGGAAGCGATTCAAGATGGAGTGGGACCTCAAGTTCCACATCGGCACTCACAGCAATTCCCAGCACATGTGCGACATCTGCGGTCGTTTCTACACGAGCAACTATTCCCTCTACAAGCATCGCAAGGTGGCTCATCTGAACGAGTACAAGTTCCAATGTTCGATATGCAACAAACGACTCCTCACCCAGGAGAATCTCGAGAGCCACATGCTCCAGCACAATCAGAGCTACGTCTGCAAGGACTGCGGCAAGGTATTTGCCTCCAAGAGGTACTTGGCCACTCATAAGAGCACCCACACTGGCGTCAAGCCCTATCCCTGTCACATATGCGAGAAGAACTTTCGCACGTCTCACATGCGCAAGACGCATCTGCTGACGCATTCGGCGGAGAGGCCTCACATTTGCGACCTTTGCGGACAAGCCTTCAAGCGGAGATACTACATGATCGAGCATCGCAGGAAGCATCCTGACGCACATCTATCCTCGCCACCTGTTCCTCTTGGCAGGAACGCGATACTCGGGGAATCGTCGATCGCCAATTGACTGATAATCCGTCCTCGGACGGCCGTCCCTAGTCAGCCGCTAACGACAGAAGACTTTTCGCGTGTTCCACGTGCCGCTTTACCTGTCGAGCATCTGCAATATCGCACCGAACAGTATTAAAGTCAACCGTCCTTGCTCTTTTTTTTTTCTTCCACCGAATGATCGTTATTATGCCCAAGAGATTCGTAGAATTTTTTACCCGTCCGCGCGCCCTCTTGCCCTTCTTTCCCTTCTTTCCCTTCTTTCCCTTCTTTCCCTTCTTTCCCTTCTTTCTCCCTTTTCGCTTCGCGCAACGCGCACTTCCAGTCTCGATTCTCCAAGTATTACGGTATTGCTTTGCAGTTTTGATACTTATACACTGAGAGTTTCTCGCATTATGTAAAATAAAATAAAACTTCGAGAAATATGAACAATCTGCAACTGAAGCTAGCTGCTCGCAATGATTTCAAGCCATTGGTTATTTAACTTCTATTGTACTTTTGATGTAAAATGATTTTGCATTTTGCAGAAGAAATATTCGATCACCCTGATTACACGGATGATGACATATTAACAATTTTTGCAACGACCATCTTTAATCGCGCTAGAGGTAAGTAAGAGTACTCGTCACATATTTCAAGAAACCAAATTAAATTTTATGTTTCAGACACGAATGATATTCCGATCATGTAAACGGGAGTTTTGGTAATCGAGTAATTTGCGACGCGTGAGAAAGAAACTCACCTTTCAAAAAGATCATCTATGAGAGACGAAGCGGATGGAGATCGAGGCTCTTAAGCCAATAATCCTCATTACCTCGAAGAACAATCTCATTTCTATTATCAACTTCCTCATTATTTATACATTTTAAGAAAATTCGAATAAACAGTCATTTTTTATATCAAGGGTTTCTACTATAATTGTGAATATTTTAATCGCCGAAGTAACTGAAGCCGCTAGGTCACTTGGTCACACGTATTGATTGGTTCCTTTGATTCCGACAAGAGAAATAAGTGAGCGATTGCGTATAAACGTTAAATAGTTAATCCAGACATACAGCAATGCATCACAGGAAACGCAACGACCGAGGCTAGCTCGTCCATTTGATTCCGGCGGTAAAGCCAACTTGAATTTACTGCCTTTCAGCGGCGAACTTGTCCCGTGTACGCGTGTGTAGTCCCGTGAAATTCTCATGAATCTCTCAGATTCACTGTCGAAAATTCCATGTCTAGTACCATGTCTAGTACCATGTCTAGTACCATTACTTGTAAAACAATTCATCGACGGAGTAAGTAACGATCGCGAGAGCGGCGAGTGAAATTCTGATAATAACGATAGCTCTCTTTTTGTTGTAGAGCTGCAGCTGGACGCGAGGCAAGAGGGAAGAGGAGACTGCTGAAAAGCGATGCGTATGGCTGCTTCATCCTGGGAGAGAATTCGGTGCCGATGAGACTGTGGCAGCTGTCTGACTCCCATGGGAATCTCCGTTATTCGCTCGTCCCGGCATCGGATGACTCTTCAGGAAGGGCCAGCAGACAGCAGGAGCTCATAGTGTCTAGCAACATCAAGGTCGAGGTGGCCGAAGAGTTCGTTGGAGTTGGTGGGACGGCAGGAAAGGCTGAGCAGGCGGAACTCTCTAGCGAGGAGAGTCGTTACTTGGGCTCACTTGCTCATCTTTGCGAAGTGGCCATCGAGTGCTTCTCTTGTGACACGTGCACTATGAAGTTTCCCGTAGAGAGTATGTTGCTCAGACATAAGTTTCACCACAGACGAAATTTTCGAACAAGACGACTGTTCGTGCGGAATAAGAAAATTTCTTTGACCCAAAATTTATGGGCCAGTTCCAGCGAGGCTCGTTCACCAAACGATCCCATCTACATGTGTCGGCTCTGCAGCTTCCGCTGCGACAGGCGAGTCATTCTGGGCTCGCACGTCGCAGCGAAGCATTCGTCCGCTCGGCTGGAGAAGGAAGTGCCGGCTTCTCGTACCTGCTCCGACTTGGAATCAAGGACCACGAAGACAACCAACAGACGGCAGAGTTCTAAGCTAAGGGTGGTTTTGGCACGGGGGAAGAAGAAAGGTGAAACGCGCCAAGTACCGGAAGAGAAGAGCAAGTGTTGCGGCGACAGTGTCAATGTTGACGATAACGATGAGAACGATGCACAGAGCGTAGACGGTAGTACGGAAGAAGGGAGAGAGGAAGCCGAGGAGAAAGACGAAGACCAAGTTGAAGGGGAAGATGATGGCGAAAGTAAGAAGGGACTGCAGCAGGCTGAGAGGAATTACCGTTGCGACGTGTGCTCGTTCGAAACCAGCCGAAATGATAAATATCAGAAACACTTGAGGATACACAAGCGGCGGCACCGATCGAGCCCCCGAGGGATGATTTTATCGTGTGCCCGCTGCGATTTTCGGTGCAAGAACGCCCCCAACCTGGATGCCCACGTCGCCCGGAAGCACGACGCCAACGAGCAGTGCCAATGCAACATTTGCGACTTCAAGTGCGCGAAGAAGAGCACTTTGTACTCGCACATGAGGAGACATCGGATCCAGGAACTCGGAAACATGTACTCGTGCAATGAGTGCGGCTTCAAGACCGGGAACAAGACCAGCCTCTATTCGCACATTAAGCGGAAACACAAGTCGACTCGTTCGGCGTCCGGCGTCAAGGCGCCCGAATTTTTCTTTTGCAATCAGTGCGACTACAAGAATAAAAACAAGTACGAACTGAAGGTCCACGTTGCGCGCAAGCACACCGAGGACTTCAAGTTTTCGTGCGAAACGTGTGGGAAAAAGTTCAAGGTAAAGGGAGATCTAACCAATCACATTAGGTTCACTCACAAGGAGCAACCTGTAATCTGTGACGTTTGCGGCAAGACCTGCCTCAACAGCAACTCCTTGTATGTACATCAGAAATTCGCCCACTACAAGGCCAAGTACGAGTGCGGCATCTGTAAGCGACGCATGGTGAGTCAAGAGAATCTGGACGAGCACATGCTGCGTCAACACGAGAAGCGGGAAAACGTCGTGTGCGAGGAGTGCGGCAAGACTTTCTCGCGGAACAGTCGGCTAAAGGTGCACATGAGGATTCATACGGGCGACAAGCCCTACGCCTGCACGATCTGCAACAAGTCCTTTGCTCGGCGCACTGCCCTTAAGCAGCACCTGCTCATACACACGGGAGTGAGACCTTACGTGTGCGACATTTGCGGCAAGGCCTTTACGCAAAAACCCGGACTCATCAGCCACCGGAAGTCTCATCCTGGATCTCATCCGCCACTTCCGAGGGTTCTAATAGACCACATTCTCAATGACGTCATGAACAATTAACAACGGTCGTCGTCTTCGTCCTTGTATTTATGTACAGAAGACTGAAGAGTTGGCTGCGATCACGAGAAAGAGTAGCAGCATCTGCGAAATTCGCATTAACACGAGTCAGGACACCAGACGCCGAGGCTGATGACTCGCATCTCATCCGCTATCCGCCTATTAAAAGGGATTCAAAGAGCACTCGCGTCAACGAACGGCCCTCTCTCCCCCCCTCCCCCCTCTCTCTCTCTCTCCCCCTCTCTCTATCTATCTATCTATCTCTCTCTCTCCTGCTGTCTACGGAGAAGAAACGTACTCTTCTGTATTAGCTGCGACCTTCCGTCCGCTCCCATCCTGGCACGTGTTAAATCGAGTGTTTGCGGCATCCTCGTGTCTGTGTCCCTGCCACAAAATGATCTCACATGGAGACGATCCTTCATTCGGGTCAGATGTTACCCAACGTTCGAGAAATAAAGACTTTTTCAATGTATTTGTATACATTTACGGCGTGATAGGAAGAAGACTCTGTGCGTGCGAGCACGACTATATTCCGTCAGTGGACTTACACCTCTTTTTCTTCTGTATTGCGAATGTCACGCCACTGTGTCACATTCCGCGCACACTTGCAACTAATAAACCTGAGTCTGACAGACGATGACTTGATTCTTGAAATGTTCACCTGTATTTTCGAAGGGTCGGTTCCTTTCATTTTGAAAGTTGAGCTGACACGATGGGAACTGTTCTGCATCCTTGACTTTCAACTCTACCTTTAAGCTAATCCCAATCCCCTAATCCCGACCACCTGATCTTCCATGCACCTTTACACTGACACTGTAACTTTAACTCTGATTAATAGATTTCCCGGCAAAAGGATTAATGGATTTTCTGTGTCGTAGGATTCTCAAGGAGGATGGCAGGTTTCTATACGGAAAGGAGTCGATACTGATGCAACCCTGGCAGATCGTGGATTTTGAGGGATGTCTCTATTACGCGTTTCTCCCAGCCAATCACACATCTCAACTGTCCGAGGGGGGGCACGTGCGTGCCGGGGAATTTTTGCACCACGTCAAAGTGCCAGACGACCAGTGCTCGTACTCGGAGGAAGTGACGGATCCTGCCGAGCAACAGGTCGCTTATCCATTTTCCGTTGCTAACGAGGATGATAACAACGCTAACTTTTACGCCGTGAAGATCAAAAAAGAGGAGCACGAGGATCAGTCGGAGGAAAACGAGACGGAGCACGTGGAAGGGCTGGCTGATGTCGAGCTCGAAGTCGATCTCGGAGCTGCAGGGGAAGAAGGGATGGCGATGGAAATGGAAATGGAAATGGGAATTGGAATGGGAATGGGGATGGGGATGGGGATGGGGATGGGACTAGGTATGGGCATGGAGCCTGAAATGGTACCAGAGAGAAAGGCCTCGGACGCCCTAGGATACGCTTACGGCACGGTGTACGCCTGCGACGATTGCAACGTTTGCTTTCCCATAAAGCAAATGCTCAAGAGACACAAAAACACCGTGCATCGAGATCTCGAGCGATACAAATGTAAACTCTGCCCGAAGATCTGCAAAAATCTAATCGCCTTTAAGATGCACGTGGCGCTCGAGCACAAACCCGACAAGGAACAGACGCCAACCACCTATTCTTGCAATTTCTGTGACTACGAGAGCACGAACAAGTCCACGCTGCACTCGCACATTGGACGGAAGCACACGATTCGCGGGACCAGAGACCACACGGAATTTTCCTGCGACATCTGCGAGTTCAAGTGTCAGAACAAGCGTCGTCTTAAGGAGCATCTCGAGCGCAAGCACGCCTCCGAGTATAAGTACGAGTGCGAGTATTGCGGGAAGAAGTTCAAGGTCAAGGGCGACATGAGGCTCCACGTGAGGTTTAAACACAAGGAAGGGCCAATCGTCTGTGACGTTTGCGGCAAGACCTGCTCCAACAGCAACTCCCTCTACGTTCACCAGAAGTGGGCCCACTTCAAGCCCAAGTACGAGTGCGACATCTGCAAGAGACGCATGGTCAGCCAGGAGAATCTCGATCAGCACATTCTTCTTCAGCACGAGCGGAGGGAGAGCTTCGTTTGCGAGGAGTGCGGCAAGTCATTCTCCGAGAACCATCGACTCAAGCAGCACATGATGACCCACACCGGCGATCGACCCTACGACTGTCACATTTGTGGGAAAGCCTTCGCTCGGCGCACGGCCTTCCGGCAACATCTCCTCATCCACACGGGCAAGCGACCTTACATCTGCGACATCTGCGGCAAGGCCTTCACTCAGAAACCAGGCCTGATTTGCCATCGCAAGTCCCATCCTGGCATACATCCGCCACTTCCGGTCGTCCACATCGAGCACATTCTCAGCGACTTCATGAAGAAGTAGATCTTCCAGCGAACTTCGGGATAATTCACTTTTCTTTTTCTCACTTCTGTAAATACTTTCGCCTCGACCCGCACCCCCTCTCTGTCGACAATTTATTACTACGTGTCAGAATATACACTGACGCTCGAGCGGATCTCTTTCCCATTGAAAATCCGAGATATCCAAATCTCCCTGAGTCTCCTTGTGTCTACTTAGATTTTCATGTGTTCTTTCTTTTTTTTTCTCTCTCTCTCTCTCTCAAGCAGGGATTCACTTTGTTCCCCCTTACTCTCGGATCAAAATGGCCAATGTATTCAGACGATATCGAAAGGCGATTGACAAAATAAATTTTTAGGAAATAACTTTTACCTCGTTGTCCTTTTACGTCATCCGTGATTTCAGTGCGCCTAAATGTACTCTATTCCGACCACACCGATCTATTAATTGATTAATCGCTTGTCAAAAGAAGTAAGTTCCCACCGTTTCTCGAATTCAGTCTGGATATGCTGTCAGTCGCAATTTCGATTACCCTTTCTAATGGATGCATTTCTTTTAATATGTTTTAGGTGCATCCTCACTGCCCCCAAGGAGATGTCAAGAAATCGCAAATACGAAATGGAAATTCTCCTGTTCCACTTGCAGCTATAAATCAAAAAAGTTGTCGAGCCTACAACTGCACGTTTTGAAGAATCATTCGAAGCAGACCGCGATCCGGAAGGACGCAGCTCGATCTTTCGAGTGTAGAGTCTGCGGCCTGAGTTTCGAACAAAAGTGCATCCTGAAGACGCACTTTGTGCCACAAGTGAAGAAGCACACGCACATTTATAAGTTTTCATGTGATCAATGCGGTAAGAAGTGATCTCAGGAATCATGTGCGATTTTATCACGAGGAGCAGCCGACTGTATGCGAAGTCTGTGGGAAGGAAGGCTTGCTCCAACAGTAACTCCCTCTAGACGCATCAGAAGCGATTCCACTACAAGGCGACGTTCGAGTGCTCCGTGTGCAAGCGACGCATGGTCACTCGGGAGAACTTGGAGCAGCACGTGCACTCTCAGCACGGGAGGCGCGAGCGAGCGATCTGCGAGGGCTGCGGCAAGTCCTTTTCGGACAAGGTCATCCTCAGCAGACATCTCGAGTCCGTTCACAACGTTATCGAGTTCCACGCTTGCCAAGTCTGCTGCAAGTCCTTCGGCAGAAACTCACATCTCAGGCAGCATCTTCTTATACACACGGGGAAAAAGGTTTTCGTGTGTGACGTTTGCGGCAAGAGTTTCGCTCAGAAACCCGGACTCATCAGTCATTGGAAGATTCATCCGGGTGTCCTTGCGCCACTGCCTGTCATCAGGCTTGACGAAGTCCTCGATGACTTTGTCAAGAAATAATCGTTAGGCTGCTTCTATTATCAATAAAATGTATACTGGAAGAGCTCCTCTCCTTTCCTTTGAACCAGTCCTGTAATATGATCTTCTTAATAATAAACTCTCGCAAAGACTTTTTGAGAGAGAAATCGGCAAATTAGCCGAATTCAGAATATGCATAAGTCACAGCACGTGGCTATCGCAACTAGCGAATTATAAATCGTAACTTGTCGCCGATTCCCAATACAAGTTCTCGAGACGCATTCGCTAAAATTTCACGAAAACTTTAATAGATTTCACGTAAGTAATTTTGCGGCAGGTCTTATGCTGGAGCGACGTTTCTGCGTAATCCCATCGAGCCACACTAATTGTTAGCTCTTTGTGTTTTAGAATTGACTAATTGACGACAGCTAAAAGCCCTGACTCTCATCACTGCCTAGGATAAAAGAATGTCGACGAAGAAGGAGCCTGCGGAAGAGCTGTCGCGGACGAAGGTACGCGAGAAACCGCGAGCAAGATCAAAGGCAGCAAGGAGGCAGCAAGTGATGGCCGACGGCCGGAGAGGGCAGGGAGGGTCGTGCGAATCGAACAGCAAGAGGAGAGGAGGAAAAATGGGGAAAAATCAGTAAGAAGGAACGAGGGTCTGCCTCATTTGCGATTTCGTCTCTGCAAGAAAGAAGACACTATACACGAAGATTGAGCGTGCTCTACACGCGCAGGAAGCACGCTCACTAGAAATCGATGTTCGAATGCCCGTTGGACATGCGGCTACTCATCAGCTAGGAAAATCTCGATCAGCGTCTGTTGACGCAACACAGGGGGCAGGAGAGACGAATATGGGAAGAATGCGGCAAGACCTTCTTCGAGAATTACTAGGTGCAAAAATACGTGGGGACTCACACGGGCGATAAGCCTAGTGCCTGTTACGTCCACAGCCGAGCATTTGCGCGTCAAAGCAGTCTCAAGCAGCATCTTCTTCTTCACACGGGCGAACGCGTTTACAGCTGCGACGTCTGCGGAAAGTCATTTGCTCAGAATGCTGGACTCATTTGCCATTGGAAGATTCACTCCCGCCTTCTGTCGCTCCAACTTCTCATATGCAGTGATCATATTCTCAAGGACTTGAAAGATTTGATTAAAAATAGAAATTACACTTATTCCCAACACTTCTCTCTTGGTCTAAACGTGCTTCAGACGATGATGAGACTCGTTACCTCTCCCCCCCCCCCCCCCCCCCCCC
>NW_014332933.1:81269-101294 GCF_000341935.2 Cephus cinctus | reverse complement strand
CCCCCCCCTCTCTCTCTCTCTCTCTCTCTCTCTCTCTCTCTATCTACTCTTCCCTGCGTCCCCTTTCCTCCAAGTAATCTTTGTCTCTCTTTTTTTCTTTTTTTTCTTTAATCACTGACGCTTTTCCTTCATTTCGCTTTCGCTACTTTATAATTAGGTGTGTCAGTACTGATTGTGAGTAGCAGTTCCCGTGTCGGCACTTCGCACGAGGAAGTCTGTTCACGAATAACGCGCGTTCGTCCATTAACGAGAGACCAAATCGAGTCGATTTGTTTTGCTCTTTTCTTCTCTCAAGGTGCCACTGCCGGAGCAGTGCCTTTTTTGTTATAAGAAAACAAGGGTGTATGCATAAAATCGCGAAAAAAAATTAAATCTGAATTCAAATAAAAGGAATGTCACGATAAATAAAACTATTGGTGACTGTTCTCAAAATTCTTCTGACTACACGTGCATTATTTCTGTAGGCCCTCTGTAAATGTTCTCCAATCGAAGTTGAACGTTCTCTGTCCATTAATTGATCACGTAACATAAATAAACGTATAAAGATATATTTTCTTCGGAGAGCAAGAGACTCGACCGTCTGCACTTGCTAGAGCAAGAGACCTCCGAAGGAAATGTATATCTGTTAAAAAGACATTAATAGACAGCATGGAAGAAGGATAAACGGTCCGTGAACAGTTGGCGTCGTCGCGAGTTAATGGTTCGAGTCTCGCGACGCCTAACCCTGCGAATACAATGTGTTGGCGCGACTAATGTGGATGTATGATGATTGTTTCAGGTATGCGATGCCCTACAATGATGCTGAGGTCGAGGCCGACGCTGACGCCGACGCCGACGCCGACACGGGTCGTGGTATATTTATCTTCCATCGTGAATCCGTCGTGATGAGAAAATGGCAAATTTTAGAGTTTGATGGGAAACCTTACTACGCCTTCGTCCCGGAAAATGATACGCCCCTCGAGGAGGAGGCCATACCGGAACTCTTCGAGCAGGAAGAGGACGACGAGCTTGAGAGCAAGAGTAAAATTGCCAAAGTCGAATGCGTCTATGGCGATGAGTCGGCAGACAATGGATCGTACGATGGTAGATATTACGAGGAAGACCACGATTTTCTAAATGGCGGATCTCTTGAAGCGAATGACGACGACGCATTGGACGTCAAGCCAGTTCTTATAAACGGAGTGACCGGTAAGGACGATTTCGAGGACAAGTCGGGGATCGGTAATCTGTATCAGGTTAAAGTTCAGGGTAGCATGGTTACCATCGAAAGGTTTGCCGCGAATATTCTTGGCTCAAGGTCTTCGGAGCAGGATCAGCTGCAGGGTCGGATACAAACGTATCAGGCGCAGCCGGAAGACGAACAGATTGAGATGCACCTGCCCGAGGAACAGGAGGAGCAGGAAGAGGCGGAGGAGGAAGAATCGAAGCAGGAACATCCGGAGATAGATCACGATCAGAACAAAGGACAAGCGATGGGCTTTGAGTTCATAGAGCAAGACCAGTCGTTCCGATTCGGCCGGATGAGTTTGGCGAGGCTGGGAGTGCGGGGGGCGAAGGCTCGCGTGGGCCGCGCGCTCAAGTGCAAGGTCTGCTCGGAGACTTTCGGCTCGGCCGTAGCCTTTCGCAAGCACGTTGCTTGGACCCACAAGAAGAAGGTCTGCATTCAGGAAGACGGGGCGTACATTTGCGCTGTTTGCGACTATCGCACCCTAAAGAAATCCCTGTTCGCCGCGCATCTCGAGCGCAAGCACGAGACTTGGTCGCGCAAGCGCTCCAGCTCTGTGATGTTCCCCTGCGGCGCCTGCGGCTTCGTTTGTCGCACGAAGCACTCTCTTCAGTCGCACTTCATCCGCAAGCATACCGACAAGTACGAGCATCAGTGCAAGTTCTGCGCGAAGAAGTTCAAAGTCAAGGGCGACTTGACGAATCACGTGAGATTTCATCACAAGGAGAAGCCCGTCAATTGCGACGTGTGCGGAAAGCTGTGCCTGAACAGCAGCTCCCTCTACGTTCACCAGAAGTGGGCCCACTACAAGCCAAAGTACGAGTGTCACATATGCAAGCGTCGCATGGTCACCCAAGAAAACTTGGACCAGCATCTCGTGACGCAACACGAGAAGCGCGAGAAGATCGTTTGCGCGGAATGCGGCAAGACCTTCACAAAGAAGGACTCGTTCAATAGGCACATGTCCGTGCACACCGGAAGTAAGCCCCACGCCTGCCTGATATGCAGTAAGCCATTCGCTCGGCGTTCGCAGCTCAGGCAGCATCTTCTCATTCACACGGGGAAGCGGCCGTTCGTTTGCGACATCTGCGGCAAGGCTTTCACTCAGAAGCCAGGACTCATTTGCCATAGGAAGACGCATCCGGGTCCTCATCCGCCGCTGCCCGTGATGCCCATCGGGGACATCGTCAAAGAATTCACCGAGGGATTCATTCAGGAGTGCAACAGCGCTCATCAGGAGAGTCAGGAATAAATAGTTTTTTGCTCGCATCGACTTGATTTTCTCTCGGTACGCGATCCTCGATACGACAAGACAGACGTGCCTGGCTGGCGTAGTACGCGGAGCTTTGTATATTAGCTCAATTATCGAACAAGTAACTCGCTATTCTTCCATTTTTTGCCTCTCCTCCTACTCCCGTTATCTCGCCTTTTCTTTTATTTTTTTTTTCTTCGTCAGTCGCTGCTCCCTCCCTTTCACGACTCTTTCTATAATATTTCCTCTGTTGGACATTTCGTCAATCGACGATACAGCATCATCGGCCAGAAGTGACCGAAGAAGCGACCGAAGAAGTCCATCGCTGCTGCATCTCCCAGGGACGATGGAGTTCACTTCTCTAGAGTTAACACCATGTACAGTATGTAAGATAGTTGGTCCTCGTTTCGTTGTCTGTGTAGCTGGAAATCACAAGAAATTCCTAAGCTTAAGTCATAGCTGAAATGCTATTTTTCTAAAGTGCCGAGGTCGATGCGTTTCGTATCTTAATAAAAAATTTAAAAAAATAAAATGAAAAAATAAGAAAACGACGTGTATAGTTTTTAGTTTGAAATAAATATTTTTCATTATTCTTGTGAAAATTGTTTAATCGCCTTCCGTCCTTCGTCTGGGATGAAAAGGCGTGCGACTCGCGCAGCAGAAACGACGCCGGAAGCGATGTTGGTTGGGTAATGAGCCAATCTAATTATTTCCAAGTCGAGAGATAAGTATATATATATATATCATTTCTCGCTTATCGATCCTTTTGAAAATACATTAAGGTTTTGTCCGCAATGCACTTTTCAGGACGAGGAATTAACGCAGCCTACTGATCTGTCAAGAAATATTTTACCGTTCAATGGACGATTCGCAAGGAAGGAACAAAAAAAATGTCAGTCGCGTGGGACTGGAAGATGGTTCGGGAAGAAAAGGGAGCACACAAAGGTAAGATGGGTTGCATATGTTTCGTAAGCTGTGCGATATTATAGTTTCCGTGTGAATAATCAAACGTTGAAGACAATCTGTAGCAGCCCGAAAATAAATAAGTTTTCGAAAGCGAATCTCGAGTCCCACTGATTTGTTGCCTCCTCGCCTCGTGCGTTCCTCGTTCTTAATTCTCTGTTTCCGCCTATTGCACCTTAACCACCTTTCTCACATCTCGTTGGACTAGAAGTCAAACGTTACGCATCGCGAAATTAATTGTTAATCCAAGTAAGTAAGGAAGCGATTGTGTACGAGGAAATGGAAGCTCGAAAAGTGAAATAATTTCGAAGGCGTCCATCTGCTCTTTGTTTTAGGACATCGGATCCTCTCTGCGACGACACGGTGACGATCGAGTGCACACCGGAATACGTGATGCTGCCGGGACGAGGATCGAGTTCCGAGGAACGCAGGTCCAAGCGGAAGATCAAGCGAAGAGTGGCCCCCAACGAGTCTCTCGTTAAACGCGGAAGAAAGGTTGTTGGCGAAAGTCGAAATGGAAATGGAAATGGAAATGGAAATGGAAATGGAAATGGAGCTGCCAGTGACAGCAGCGTCATCGGTTGTGCCAGAAGTTATTGTTGCGACTTCTGCGGCAATAGTTTTCCAACGAAGAAGGAACTCGTTCGCCACATGAGGCTCCACAAGTACGTCTGCGACATTTGCGACAACAAGTTCCATCGGAAAAGTGAACTTAGGAATCACGTGGCTTCGACTCACGGCCCGGAGAAGTATCCCTGCGACGTCTGTGACTACGTGAGCCGAAACAAGTGGGCCCTGCAGGACCACTTTATTCGCAAACATACCGACGGCTTCAACTTCGCGTGCAAGCTCTGCGGCAAGGAGTTCAAAATCAAGAATGACTTGCAAACTCACATGAATCGCAGTCACAACGACGTGTGCGTCGTGTGCGACGTGTGTGGACACACGAACAAGAGTATCCACGCGCTTAAATGCCACAAGAAGTATGCGCACTACAAGCCTAAATTCGAGTGCAAGCTCTGCAAGCGCAGGATGACTACGCAGGAGTATCTCGATAAGCACATGCTGCGTCACGAGACCAAGGAGAGAAACGTCTGTCCGACTTGTGGGAAGACCTTCTGCGAGAAATACGCGCTCGATGTCCACCTGATGATTCACACGGGAGTGAAGCCTTTCGCTTGTCCCGTGTGCGGCAAAGCATTCTCAAGGCAGACCGCTCAGGAGCAACACATTCTTATTCACATGGGCAAGCGACCCTACACCTGCGACGTCTGTGGGCAGGCCTTCGCCCAGAAGCCGGGACTTATCTGCCATCGGAAACGTCATCCCGGGCCGCTTCCACCCCTTCCCGTTGTCTCGGTCAAAAATATCGTCAGCGACTTCACTAGAGAATACATCAGGAAGAATCAGACTGCTGCTCAATGAAGTGAGAGAGTGCCTGTCCTATTTGAAACTTGAACCTTGACCATTTTGAGCATATGCATCATGCATATTGTTGCTTGTGTTTCTATTGTTGCTGGTGGACCAATAAAAGTCGCTCCGTCGATTCGGAAGATCTTAATTGTGGAATTTTTGCTGCACCGAACTTAGAAATCGAACGCAGAACATTCGATGAGGACGAACCGTAAATTAAATATACTCGCTGAAAGTGAACCAGGTGTCGGATGTCAAAGAGTGGCAATTAGCAAGCGAAATCTCGTATTATTTGTCTGATAATCGAATGAGACGCCAGAGACGCGTCTGTGTTGATTTCTGTGGATGGTGATCGAGTGGGCCTGATGATTCTTCCTCCTCCTCCTCCTGCTCCTCCTCCACCGCCACTCCTTAAACTATCATGTGCCTTGGCGATGCCTACGGATGCTTCGAATTGCGTTGATAAACCCGCACATGTTGGTGCAATCATCTGTCATATCAGGCGCACTCGTAACATACAGCCATTGTCACAGAATCACGTTTTCAGTACCATAGGAATAAAAACGTTCGTTCGAACGGACATCATATTGCGCGCGGGCTTTGAGCAGGTAAGTTCCCGTATCGTGACTACCGCCTGGCCATAACGCTTTCCAACATTATTTTTCGATTAGTCAGCTTCATGATTCCGAAAGACCTGCCGAGACTTTCGTTGACGAAGTTTATACGAATCCCAGTGAAGCCTACCTAACTACTGAAAAGTCATCCTCTTAAGTGAATCTATCGCTTCATCAAATTCCCAGAACTGCGGGCACATTTATATTCGACACACCTTTAACCATGATTTCGCTGAACGTTCGATGTCTAATGCTTTTCAAATTTTCTGTTGTAGAAATTTCATCTCCGATCCGCTAAGCGTCTCGGGAACGAGTACGCACTCGGGCGGGAAGAAACCGGTGGTCAAGATTGAATGTACGCCAGAGTACATGATTTGGCCGAAGAAGAAAGCTGCGGCAGCGGCGGCAGCGGAAGAGCGCTTCCAAAGCTTTCCATGTCAAAATCAGGGTTATCCTGCAGCGGGCTTGGATGTCCAAGAAGGGGACGTAGCGGATGAGAGTACCGCGGATAGGGATATGGATGATGACGAAAACGGAAACGTGAACGAAGAGCAGGATGGCGATGAGGACGATGATGAGGATGGCGATGAGGACGATGACGATGAGGATGACGATGACGATAGTGACAAAGACGATAAAGACGATGACGGCCATCGGAGTAAGAAGTTAAGGAACGATAAAAAGGAAAGGCATCAGGGAAAGTGGAAGAACGAGGAGCGCGAAGCGCCGCGAGGTACTCGCAGCAGCGTCGAGTGCGATCACTGCAGGCGTAAGTTTTTTAAGAAGAGCAACTTGGCCGAGCACCTCAAGCAGCACCGGTACAAGTGTTCGGAGTGTGCAAAAACCTTTAGTATGAAACGGTACCTAAATGGACACATCGAGAAGATCCACAGGCCACACGTGTTCGAGTGTAGCGTTTGCGAGTACAAGAGCAACAATAAAGGAACGCTCAAGAATCACTTCATTCGGCTGCACACGAGCAGCTTTAATTTTGCCTGCGACACGTGCGGCAAGCAGTTCAAGATTAAAAAAGCCCTTAACCATCACGTCAAGCAAAATCATAGTGGGAACCCGCCAATAGTCTGCGACGTCTGCGGCCACTTCAGCAAGAACCTTCACGCCTTGAAGGCCCACATGAAGTATCGGCACTACAAGCCCGAATTCGAGTGCAGAATCTGTCGTAGGGGTATGACGACCAAGGAGAACCTCGAGCAACATCTCACTTGGCACGAAACTCGCGAAAAGGTTCTCTGTCCCACTTGCGGTAAGAGATTTCGCGGACGCGATCTTGATTCGCACATGAGAGTGCACACGGGCGTGAAGCCCTTCCCTTGTCCTGTTTGCGGCAAGTCTTTTAGAAGGCAGACAGCCCAGGAACAGCATGTTCTCATCCACACCGGCAAGAGGCCCTACGTTTGCGACATTTGCGGCCAGGCCTTCGCGCAGAAGCCCGGACTCATCTGTCATCGGAAGCGTCATCCTGGACCACTGCCACCGCTACCAGTCGTATCTATTAAGAATATCGTAACCGAATTTACCAGAGAGTTCGCTATGAAGAATCAGACGATAAAAATCGAGTAAATATTTCTCGAAAAATCAACGTCCCCTTTCCTTTTCTTTTGCCATTTCATCTTTCTGCATGTCTTCTTCGCTGAACAAATGCCCAGACGCTTACGGAGTCACACAATAATATAGTGCTACGATATCTTTTTCTTTTTTTTTTGTACATGTTCTATTGACCTAATGTAAGTAATAGGTAATAAACGCTATTTGGATTAAAAATTCGTAACGTGGCACTTTGAGGGGAGACGTATTCAATTTAACGAAAGGTGGCGGCTGGTGCCCGCGTCTCCAGTGCTTTGCAGTTGGATTACTTATTCTTTCGAGGATAATAAATATACCCATTCGAAAATTTCAAGGAACTCAAGTAAGAGAAATGTAATTTTCCGAAAAAGTAAATAATTTAAGAGAGAGCGAGAGAGAGAGAGAGAGAGAGAGAGAGAGAGAGAGAGAGAGAGAGAGAGAGAGAGAGAGAGAGAGAGAGAGAGAGAGAGAGAGAGAGAGAGAGAGAGAGAGAGAGAGAGAGAGCGAGCGTAGAGAAAAGGACGTGAGGCCCCACTCACATTTTCTACATTTATTACAACGAAATGGGAAAAGGGATTTTCCTTTTGCTCTGTTTGTCGAACCATACTAATTTTTCCTTCAAAGTGAGTATTCTGAGGCCAAGACTATTGTTTTGGGGCTTCCCCATCCTCGCATTCATCTAACTAGCACGTGTTTTTCTATTTTAGCGAATCCATGATCAAACGAATAATGAACCCAACGCACAGGAAAAAAATCATCTGGCTACGCCATGCCAAGAAACCTGACAGCGGGACTTGCGTGGTGACCATCACCAGTTAAGGTGTTAAGTAATGGGCCTCTTACTGCTGTGGGAAAGCGACAGTGAGAGACTGAAGCTGCGAATGAGGATAGCGGCCGCGAATAGGCTCTTTGGGATTTTCGTGGAGCAACAGGCACATTGCAGACTGTATTTACCTTATTTGAAATAAAGAAGCAGCCTTTTCAATGAACGAATGGAGCTACCGTAGAATATATTATAGTATCATTGATGAAATCGGATGGATAGGAATGACTTAATGGCACTCTAAGAGGCGTTTTAAGAATTGACTAGATTTGTCTGAAAGAAATGTAAAGATGGCGATAATTTCCGCTGTCACAGTCGACAGTCGCGCTGTCACCCATCACTCGGTTCGAGGTCGCAGACTTTTATATTGAATCAATTAAAAGGTCGAGTAAGTATTCAGAGTGCGAGAAACATTCTAATTTTTTGTGCTACTAAAATGGTAAATGTGTGTGTGTGAGAGAGAGAGAGAGAGAGAGAGAGAGACTGGGAGCGGGAGAAGATGCTGCAGATGGAAGACAGAAGACGAGAGCCACTCTAACACTGGGAACTCTCTTGTGTGTTGTAGATCGGTGTCGATGGATGCTGGTATAGATCCGCTGGACATAGCTTTGTCGTCGAACGATGCTGCGGATGTCGAGACGTCTTCGCGAAAGTTCGTTCTGCGTGTCGAAGGGGCACCGGAAGTATCAACGAAGCAGGGAAAACGTCGTTGGCGCCAGAGCAAAGGCAAGGACAGCGGCCAAACTCGATGTCGAGGTCGAGCGTGTCTCCAGGAGCGCCGGGGAGATGGGAGGGGAAGAAATGTGCGTGGAGGGGAAGGAAAGGAGAGCACTTGTACTAGTTTGAGAAGTGAAAATGAGCCGCGTTTCGAGTGTGACTTTTGTAGGAAAAAGTATACGAAGAAGAGCGCCCTGATCGTCCACATAAAAGAACACAGTTACGCGTGTAATATCTGTGCCAGCAGCTTCGCCTTGAAGCGGGAACTCAAGTGTCACGTCGAGAAGACGCACGGTCCGCAGATGTACGAATGCAGCGTCTGTGATTATAAGAGCAACAAAAAGTGGACCCTCAAAGACCACTTCATTCGCAAGCACACCGACGAGTACCACTTCTCCTGCAAGTTCTGCGGGAAGCTCTTCAAGATTCAGAACAACCTGAAGCAGCACATCAATCAAATGCACAGTGGCGCCCCACCAATTCTCTGCGACTTTTGCGGGCACGCGAGCAAAAATCTCCACGCTTTAAAGAGTCACATAAAGTACATCCACGACAAACCCGAATACGTCTGCAAGATATGCAAGCGTCGTTTGGTCTCGCAGAAGGGTCTCGAGCAGCACCTCCATTGGCACGAGACAAAGGAGAGGGTCGTATGCGAGCAGTGCGGCAAGACCTTTCACATACCCTACGACCTCGAGGTCCACATGCGCTCTCACACCGGCGTCAGGCCGTACGCCTGCAGCGTCTGTAAACAGTCCTTCGCCAGACGGAACACCTTGCGGCAGCATCTACTCATTCACACTGGCAAGAGGCCTTACGTCTGCGACATTTGTGGCAAGTCCTTTACTCAAAAGCCTGGTCTCACCAGCCATCGAAAGTCCCATCCAGGATCTCATCCACAGCTTCCGAGTGTCTACATCGACAGCATTCTGAAAGACTTGACCCAGCTCAAGTCCGAAGAAGCGAAAGACCGCACGTAGTTCTGCCATTCCGAGATGCGACCAGTTTCGCCCCTTGCGCCGCTGCCCTCTCCCTCCGAAACGAAAGCACTGCAACCTCCGCGAAGGATAGTCGGCCCTTCTTTATCGTGGGTTTTATGCTGCCGCATATATTTACCAAATGTAGTATCATGTCTCTCGGCATGCCTCTGTTCTCCGCATCGTCGGATACTTGTATTCTAATAGGAAATAAACAACCGAATCGAGAAGCGGCTTACGCCTTTGGATTGAGGACTCCTTCCTTCTGCCTCTCTGTGACGATGAGTGATGTTCGGTGAGGCACAGCGACGCTCAGTGATGCTTCGTTGGCTGTTCGAACATCGGTTTAAAACGCATTGCCTTCAAGCTGAGCAGTCAGATTTTGATTTCATTGATATAAAAAAAAGAAAAAATAAAAGAAAAAGAGGAGAAAGACCGTATTAACGGGACACTTTTTTTTCAGGGAAACCTCGACGGACCCTCTGTGCATTGGCCAAGGAAAAAGAGAAAAAATGCCGAGAAGAATCGTTGTGCCGCAAAAGAGACAAAGGAAGCCTCAGCTGATTCTACCAAAACCCTCGACAACGCCGGCTGGCGACTATACCTTGATCCTGCCCAAGGCGTATCTTCTGATCAACGAGGAGAAGGTTGTCGGGAACCAAGAACCGCCTGAGATATCAGAATTTAAATCCGAATCCCTCGGCAGCAAGGCAGATGGACACCTCTGTCGTATTTGTGACGCGATCTTTCCCAAGCGACTCTCCCTCATGAAGCACATAAAGGTTCACGTACACCGCTGCGACGCCTGTGCGATACCCTTCAAAGACAAAGAAAGTCTTGAGAATCACATGAAGA
This sequence comes from Cephus cinctus, assembly GCF_000341935.2. Taxonomy (NCBI): domain Eukaryota; kingdom Metazoa; phylum Arthropoda; class Insecta; order Hymenoptera; family Cephidae; genus Cephus; species Cephus cinctus. Next base: position 90,871 of record NW_014332933.1, on the reverse strand, counting down.
CGCACAAACACCTTTTCGATGGGAAATCAAAATATCCATGTAAAGTCTGTAGCTACGTCAGTAAGAACAAGCGAATCCTCGAGGCGCATTTCATTCGTAAGCACACTGAGGCCTACAATTACTTCTGCGAGATATGCGGCAAGCAGTACAAGGTCAAGAACGACCTGAGGACACATATGATCAAGTACCACAGCGGAAATCCTCCCGTCGTTTGCGACGTTTGCGGTCGCTCGTGCGTGGACAATCACACTCTTAAGGTTCATCAGAAGTTTGCTCACTTCAAGCCCAAGTACAAGTGCGTCATCTGTCCGAAGCGAATGGTTTCGCAGGAGAATCTCGAGCAACACATGCTTTGGCACCAGGAGAAGGTCATATGCGAGGAGTGCGGCAAGGCTTTCTCGGAGAAGTGCTCCCTGGTCGTGCACATGAGAACGCACACCGGCGACAAGCCCTATCCCTGTCCAGTCTGTGGCAAGTCGTTTGCGCGTTCAGGTGCCCAACGGCAACACATCCTCACGCATACCGGGCAACGGCCCTACGTTTGCGACATCTGCGGCAAGAGTTTTACGCAAAAGCCGGGTCTCATTTGCCATCGGAAAACTCATCCTGGGCCGCTGCCACCACTTCCGCCATTCTATATCGACGGCATCCTCAAGAAGTTCGAGGAGGACGTGTTAAAGAAGTGTGTCAAAGGGAACGAGAATGAAAGCGCGAGCCACGCGAGGAACTGAAGGACGGTCGGCCGGTTAGGAAGGAAGGTGCGGGACCAATGTCAATGTCTTTCCAAGAGAACAAATTTGCCCGTTGCAGAAGACTAAGCGGATCGCATGGAGTGTATTTTGAATCGTGTCGTAAGGCAAAGAATTCGACACCTTGAGCGACTGGCTCCTGGAAGGATCCATGCGACCCGTACATTGGAAACTGTGAGGAACTTTTGTATTTTAAGAGAATGCTCAGGCGAGTCTTGTCTTTTCTTTTGGAGGAGGTTGGGGTTGGGGTTGGGGGGGGGTCTGGGATCGCAAGAGTGTGTCCGTAGATAGATCGTTTGTATCAAGGACTAAATAAAGGATGCTGAATTGCCTGGAATTATTTTGTATGTATTTGTAATTTTTCGCGAGAATTCCCAGTTAGCTGACGATGAGAGTGAAGAAAGTTTGGAGAATGAGTGTCCGTTGATCTTGGTCTTTAAAGAGTAAACCAGACTTCAGAGTGTGCTCCTCCGTTTCAGAAGCCGACGGAGCAAATCCAGAAAGCGGGCCATCCACGAGTGCGGCAAGTGTCGCGCTTGCTTCTTCCACATGACCAAGCTGGTGGAGCACTTGAAGAACGTCCATGGAATCGAACGAGCTTTCACATGCGATCAATGTGGACAAGCTTTTCGTAGTCCAATGAACATCGCGAGGCACAAACTTATCCACACGGGAGTCAAGAGTTTCGTATGCGACATATGCAGTTACGCCTGCAATCAGAAGACGAACCTAGACTACCACAAAAAGAGGCACGCACGGGAGTATTCATACAGGTGCGATCTCTGCGACAAGGGTTTCTTGGCCAGGTCGGAATTTCTGGAGCATCGGGACGCCGCCCACATGGGTCGCAAGCCTCACCGATGCGACCATTGCGACAAGTCTTACCCGTACAAGAGCAACCTCAATGTCCACGTAAGACTTCGGCATCCGGAGCACGTGCACCTTCCTCTCTCGAGGAAGACAAAAGGCGAGAGGCACCAATGCGACGTCTGCTCGGAAACCTTCCCGTACAAGCGGCTGCTCGAGCGGCACTCGAAGGCGAGTCACGGTGTCTCGAAGAATGAGCGGAATTTCCTCTGCGAGCTCTGTGGCACTCGACTCTCCTCGAGGAGCATCCTCCTGGCTCACAGAAGGACTCACACGGGCGAGAGGCCGATCGTTTGCGAAACGTGCGGCAAGGGCTTCGTCACCAGGGAGAATCTCAGGATTCATCGACGCACCCATACTGGCGAGAAACCACACATCTGCGTCCATTGCGGAAAGGGATTTACGCAAAGGACCTCGCTCGTCCTTCATCTAAGATATCACACGGGCCAGCGGCCTTATTGTTGCATCACGTGCGGGAAAGGATTCGTCTCGGGCACCTTCCTCAAAAATCATCAGAAGAAGATCCATTCTCTCGCTGCCTGAGCCCTCGCTGTCCTGTCTCTCCTCCTCTTTCCCAGATTCCCATCCACCGGCATCGTCATCCCGCGGTAGTCGATGCCAGTCTTCTAATTTTTAACTTCCTTCTGGTAGTATAACTGATTAATCGTACTCACTCTATAAGTAGTCGCTGTATAATAAAGTACTCTACGAGTTGCGAGAAAAGAAAACTCATGTATGTAGTGTATCAGTCTCCAAGATTCGTGTTGAAACGGTTCCTTTAATGCTTTCATTCGACATCGCTCGACTCGATCATCGCCTGCTGTCCCTGCGTACCGATGTGCCTTGACCAATGAGATCACATATGTTACAGCCAATGGAGCAACAATCACCAGGAGTTTGACGATTCTCAAGACCTTAAGATCAAGACGGAAGACATTGAGAGGGGAATGGATTCGGAGCTCAAGTGAGTATGCGCATTCTACATTTGAAAATCTTCAGTCTCTCTCTCTCTACGTCAGCACCCAGATAGCCAAGCAAGAGCAGTATATTAGAGCATACGAAATGCTCCACGAGCCACTATCATTACGGTGCATGTGTGCTTTCATCATCTGTAGAGTCTTTTCAGTTTAACGTGTTGAGGCAAATCTATTGCAATTGACATCCCGTTCACAGAGGACGCACCAGCAGCATTCAAATCATTTCTATACCAGTTGACGATTCAAATGACAAACGCTTGTGGTGCATCATGCCACCGCAAAAAACACGTAACACTTTTTTTTTTTTCTAACATATTAGACAAAACTTTGAGAGAATATACATATGTATAGACTTTGCGTCTATATTATTTTCATACTTTGCTTAAGTTGAAATAATTCAAATAACAACTCAAACGCAAAAATATAAAATGCGGAAGAAATTTAGGTGGCGCGTTCCTCATGAATAATCAGCTATAAAATCTTTGCGTGGTGCTCCTCGGTAAGAGGTAAGAGCCCAGTCACACTCGGCGAACGCGAACTGTCGACCAACGAGAGAACTCCGGTCCACAAGGATTCAAGCTGTATTACTGGTCCAGAGTTGCGCTCGTACGTGTCTATCACGAGTGTGACCGAGCCCTAATAGTCAGGATTACAATGGAAGTGCACAGTGATACACGTGACCGATATACAATATCCCAAAGTTAAACTTGTTTTAATTAATAACACAAGTTTTGCTCGAGAGCGCAGTGTCTAACTTCAGTGACGTTGCAAGTCTTGCGAAAAGAAAAAGAAGAGTAAATGTTGTTTCGGAAGACTCGCATGAAACATTAAAGTTAGAGGCTTGGCTCTCAAGGATGACTCGCGGCAATTGGAAGAATATGTTTTACTTATGCCATCGGAATACTGTTAACGAAAATCATTTAAAAGCATTTGAATGCTATCATTATGCTGTTCGTAAGGCAAATTGTATGCGGTTAGCATATGCTGGCATCGTGCTGTCAAAAAGCGGACGCACCTGTGCGATCGAATGCAGGATTCCTATGCGCTCCCATGTCCCAATTATGCTGACATTATGTCGTCATCGTGCTATCTGAGTGCGTGACTATTACACGTCAGGCTTAAAAATTGACGACAACACGAGAGATTGGTATATCGGAGCATTTGATCGGTCGGCTCGAATGACAGAGAGCTTCTTTACGTTTCAGATCGGAGAGCAACGAAAAGGCTTGCGAAATATGCAATGAAAAGTTCCACTTCGTAACGCGCCTGGTGGCGCATCTCAGGATTGCGCATGGGATTCATAGGCCGTTCAAGTGTCAAACCTGCCCCAAGACCTATCCCCAGCAGTTCATGCTCAACGCTCACGTAAAGAAGTCCCACACTCCGAAAATCGTGCCCTGCTCGCAATGCGAGTTCATGGGCGTCTCGGGGACGGACGTCGAGCGACATAAGAGACGCATCCATAAGGAGGTCAAGTTCACCTGCGAGATCTGCAGCGAGAGCTTCCTCGAGAAAGCGGCCCTGATCGCGCACACGACGATGCACAACTTCATGCAGTACCAGCAGTGCAACGCCTGCGGGAGCACCTTCAACGACGTCTACTCGCTGAAGGAGCACAATCGGCTCTATCATTTCAGTGCGGATTCGATGACGAAACCCGAGGAAGTGCCCGAGCACAAATGCGACATCTGCGGGAAGCTCTACAAGTACAAGTCGGTCCTGAAGCAGCACAAGGTCAAGGCCCACGGCGACGCGCCGAATTACGAGCGACGCCGATACCTCTGCGCCCTCTGCGGCAAAGAACTCAAGACGGCTAAGGGCCTCGAAATTCACAATAGATCGCACACTGGTGAGAAGCCTTACACCTGCGAGGTCTGCGGCAAGTGCTTTGCCTGCGAGACCCTCCTCAGGACTCACAACGTGACGCACACCGGAGAGCGCAAGTATTCCTGCGAGCAATGCGGCAAGGCGTTCACTCAGAGATCCACCCTGGTAGTTCACAAGCGATATCACACAGGCGAGAGACCCTACGTCTGCCCCAGGTGCACCAAGGGATTTGTCACTCGTACCGTTCTCAATACTCATCTTAAGTCCTGCCGTTGACCATCCTGTGCTGCCATCTTCACCTCCGCACGCAGGTCCGCCTGCAGGCTTCCTTTCCTCGGTTTATCGCTGTTCCCGCCTGCTTCCGCCTGTTTCCGCCTGTTTCCTGCCTTGCAAAGCAGCGATATTCTTCGACCTTTCTAAATCTATCAATTCAGTCATCTTCTTGTTGCTCCTTCAAAATCCACGCCGCGAGGTACAAGTAACACCACGGTGTTCGCACTTTCTACGCCTCGAATGCCTCAAGGCTTCGACCCTCGCAATCCTCGCGCGCACGTATTCCAGCCTTATTCATTAATCGTTCGGTCAAGTTGCTTTAATCCGACGCACTCCCGAACTTATTCGGATCTATTAGGATCTGTCGCCTGAACAAAAGTTACTCTTTTGCGAACCGAAGGGAGGAATAAGGGAGCAACGATGAGCAGCGATTAATAAATAACACTTGACTGAGAGCTGGTTGTTAACGTTATCGAATTAGAGTTATCGAAATACTATATTACATTTAAGTTTCCTACACGTTCGGTTAATTCTACTATACTATTGCTCTTAGAATAAGTCTGCTGACCAATTTGAAATTTTACTACTTTTGTACAAATAATGAAACATCCGATTCTCGCTTCTGACTTAGCGAATATGATTGACGTAGATAAAATTTCGCATTAAAAGCACCCCATGACGCGATAACGCAGGACTGACGATCATCTTAGGAAAAAGAAAATCTCAATCTCGTAGAATCTCAAGTTTTGGACTGTACTTCATTGGATACCTCACCGCACCTACGGTCCTCGTATATGTATAACTATACGCCAAGCTCTTACGGAAGCCACTTTTATTTTATGACGGCGCTTGGTTTTATTTTTTTTTTGTCATTATTCCTCGCTTCGACATCTGAAAAAATCTCTTTCTACAGTTTCTGTATTAAGTGCTATCAGGAAAAGGGGGAGGATAGTGAATTATGGGCGACTACAAAGATTGCCGTTGATTTTAATAAATAAATCTTACATAAAACAGCTGTCTTGCTCTTGATGTTTCTTTGGGATCGAGCACTCTTAGCACTCCCATTTAAATCTTTTGGTTTAGAATTTCTCGATTGCATCTTGTCAACGATTTCATCTTGTCGCAAATAGTTTGAATGCAGTGTCAGAACTTGACGTGGTAACGGAGGGAATCAATAGAAATGAAACACTGAGGCTGAATCCTCGATACGGAAATCGACGCCCTGTTCGTGCATCTTTCGTTCATACTGACAGCCGATACTCTCCAGAAGAATTCGATTTCGAGGATTCACGTTACGCGGCTTCACATGAATCTTACGAAAATCTGCAAGATCAATTTCGAATTGTAACGTAATGTCACGTGTAACTTGAAAAATCCCGCGGAGACTTACGAGTCCTCTGCTCCGCCTGAAGCTGGCACATATCCTTGACGGTGGCCAGACTCCTGATTATCCCATCGTATTGAAGCTGATTAAGTCTCTTGCATCGAATTAGCATAGAGACGAGGAGATCGTCGAGAGACTCGCGATTGTTCCTCAGCTGCAGTATCACTTCGGCTGAAATGAAGAAATGAAAAAGGGAAAGGCGCGATTCGGTTGCGTAGCTCAGCGTGAATTGAGTGTCAAACTAACCTAGCGTATTGGTATAGTAGCTAATGAGAAGCTCGACGGTGCTTCGAAAGTTTCGCGATCTATTCTGATCCCAGACGTGACCACTGAACATGTGGAAGCAGCCGAGCGGGACGCTGGGAAGCAGCAGGTAAGACACGTCTTCGTGGTGCGATATGTTCACTAGAAATCGAGCTCGACAGTCACTACTAGATTAGCAAGAAATCGCGGCGCACTGTTACCTATCGTGTAAGAGACGATGAGACCAGGACAGGCGCGCACCAGGTTGTTCCAGGCTGCGTCAGCCAGGATATGTTGTCGTGAGTCCGAATCTCTGACGGAAACGTGAAGAGTCTGCAGGGCCTGCGAGGCGGCACTCGCCAGTGCATCCAGCGCATCGTCCGAAAGTGCCGAGTAGTCCAGTCGCAGGCTACCCAGAGCGTGGAGACGTCCCAGCAACCGTAAGTATCTAGATTTTTAGAATCCAAAGTGACAGTTCAGCGCAAGACTTGCGAGAAGACATTTTGGGCTCGAGCTCGAGAATCGACCTCGGATTGCTGTGCGGTGCTTGCCACTCCCTGAAGGTTCCGCGTAGATCGAGGGAAACCATTCGAGGACCAGAGGATCTGATAGCGATGCCTAGGAGACGCAGCGCGTCGGCCATGCTCAGGTTTGCATTCAGTAGACTGAGGGTCTCGAGGTTACGTTGACACCTGAAACCGCCGATACTTGAAAAAGGTTGACGTGGTCTGGGATGACGAGAGGTCGCGGCGAGGATATCGCGCTCGTCTGCGCTTCTTCGGATTACGAACCCCAGGAAGTTTCCGAGCGCGTGTAGGAGTTTCCCGCGGTTACCCCACTTGCAGCTGAAGATCCAATCCGTAAGGATGAGCTTCTTCAATTGAACGTCCTTGGCGCGCACGACGGACAGGAAGCCAACGCCAGCCGCAGCCTGGACGTTCCGCCGAATGTGCGGTTCCTTCGGGCAGACGTACGGTCGGGACCAGGCCAACTCCAGGCTTCGCATGTGCTGCCCATATCTGATCTGTGCCGTGCCGAGCGGAGTTAGGCGTTCCGCGAACGTAACGGATTTATTATGAAATACGCACCGCTAGTTTTCCCGCAAGCGGAAAGTCGTCACGAAGATCACGATCGATCAGAACGGTTACCGATCGCCAAAGGATCGGCGAAGAAAGGGCTCTGTTCCAGCTGCGACACACTTGACCTGCGCTCGCTCGATCTCCGCGAGACAGTTGGCTCAATATCTGCGTCAGTATCAGCTCCGGCAGTTGGTCCCACATGTCCCGGCCTGGACGTCCTCCGTTTTCATCTCTCCAGGCAAGAGAGCAATAGTTCGGCGGGCGGTCCAAGAGGGATTCCTGCTAGCTGCCACTCGCCAGTTGCCAATCGTTTGTACCTTACAGCTAATAACTTGTAAACAATTGCTAGATTCTCGTCGTCGTATACCCTGCACGAATTCGATGCGTTCGATGCATTTGATGCATCCTTGGGTGCGGCTCATCCACCAATCCTTGCTGTCATCGACGTTTTCCGGGGCAATGTAGTCACGCTCAGTACTTTTGAGACTCTGAGCAAATATGCACTAGAAGCTACTATGGGTGTGTTCCGAAATGTACTGACAGTACTGCAATACTTTCGGAACACATCCTATATAGAAACAGGTATTCTAATCCTGCTGTGCATAATCAGGGAAATGTGTCTCCTATGGTGGCGCCGCCATCCGTGTGTCTAACGCCTACAGGGATGTACCTGATGCACTAGCAGGGCCTTAGCCGGTATTAATAAGGCTAGGCCTGATATTAACCCTATCCGGGTTTCATAACGTGTTCGCAGAATATGGCTGATACGACAAGCCTCCTGTAGGTCCTCGTGAGGGCCACGCATGTTTTATTTGACTCTTTAAACATTAGTCGTTTGGTCAGAAATCCGTTATGCGGCCCTGGTCGGATTTATATGATATTGCTATTACCTACTTGGCAAACATAAGCTGATACAAATTATTTGTGAGTACCTTGTGAGGTTGACAATTTGGAACGATTTTAGAGCTTTGTGGATACGTTAGATTTTCGATATTTTCAATATTTGTTTAATATTTCATATTTTATGGTAGTCTGGTTGAGTTGAAAAGTTTATTAACTCTTACAGAGCCACTATGAGACCCTGACAGTACGTCATACACACTGATGGCGGCGCCACCGTTTGACATATTTATAATATTTCAGGGGATGCATTGCAGAATTAAAATACCTGTTTCTATGATATCTTAATCACCTTAATGCACGAAAGCGATAGCAATGCCTTCGTCCCAGGCGACAGATTTTGCGTTTATCTGTAACGTTAGTTGATAGCCTTTGCAATGTCTGAAATAAAGTCCACATCCTTTGTCTACAATTCGTCATCGTCATTGTTAATCGCTTCTTAAAGATTCCTATTATAAAATATTAAATATAGCGATGCAGTTACGTGAAGTTTTCGTTCATTTTCAGTTATTCGATTTCTGATTAAGTTTCTCCTTCGCGATTGGTTGAACTGCTTTCCGGAAGACATTTTTTTTTTATGGCGTCATCTTTGTCTTGTAACGATAGATCAGGTAAGCGAGCAATGAAGAAACGTCACGGAACACCTAAGCACACGCTGTGGGCGCTCTAAGCAGTTAGAGATACGGCTGATTTCGTAAAAAAAATTACATATTAAGAAACAGAAATATACATGTAATTTCTTAGATTTTGTTTTTTATTGATTAAACTGCACATATCAGTGACGCGTCAGGCTCGATTCTCTCTCCTTTCAGCCAATGAGCAATAGCGAGGGTTGGAGCAAATGCGCTGCGACTGACGTTAACTCATGTGTCATAAGTGGCACACTACCGATTGCGGAAGACTCGTCGCCTCTCTGGCGTTGCTTCGTGGACTCTTATTATCGCGTTCACAATAATCTTAGTCGTCTTATATCTTATTGTAAACCGTTCGTTTTCCACTCTATACATACACGCAGCAGGTTGGCTGCCTGGAGAAGTGGATGGTTAGTGGTGACATCTCTCAATATTTTACGGCGCTCTTATGTCTCGCCTGATGCTTGGAGATTCGTTTCGCTTGGAGATTGCTCGACAAAGGCCTGTCGCGTATCGACAAGACTGGATTTTATGTCCAGTTCGGCGTCACGTTCAAAGCGTAACTAGATTGTTTCGGCTCAGAATGCAGCTGCAGCGCACCACCAGTCACACGGTTATTCTACATCATTAGAATATCATATTTGCCATGCGAAACACACCCTCCCCCTCCC
>NW_014332933.1:74611-80965 GCF_000341935.2 Cephus cinctus | reverse complement strand
TCCGCTCCCCACTCGTTATCTACACGCACGTATCTTCCTTCTTTGTCCTTATTCGACAGCTAGATCATCGCATATCGAACGAAGCAATTTCAAGCAGGACAAAATGTGAGTCGAATGACAGTTGTTGGACAGCAGCCGAGCACTCTCGAGCAACTTGTCACGTCACTCCCGATTCGACTCTCTTCATTGATTTGATCAGATTGTCAATTAATTAAACATCATATGCAGCCATGTCAATCGAGGCTCATGGAATCGTAAACGCAAAATAGTCCAACCCTCTCGCGCTCTCCCGCTCCCAAGCGATGCTAATCACACGCTGCACGTCTACAAGTGGAATATCAACTGACTGACACTCCATTCCCCGTCAATGGAGCCAAGTTTTATTTTAATACCATTGTCGCCTCGACAACCGATTCTTCCTCTATCCTCTTACGGTGCGGTCGATTCGTCATTGCAATTATGCAGCACTCTCCAGTGATAACAATGACAACATTTCACATATATTTTCAGAACTCAGCCATCTTGGCCAATTGCCATCCAAGTCTTCGAATATACTCGCATCTACGTATTCCTGGTAAATCTGGTTTCTTGCTTTGGCCAAATGAAGATGAATTTTCAGACAGAGGCTCAACGACTAAGTATACTACGAGTATCTCTCTGGCGCGAACCGATTGTGTTGGAGTTATGGGGCGTGCTTGAAGCGGGTCAAAGGGAGCTCAAGTGCGAGAGTAAATTGGAGCTTTCTTTGGCAAGAATAATTGGCCGAGACCTCGGCTTTTTATCGAAGTCCTTTTTAATCTCACGTTCTCGGTCCTCCGAGTGAAGCTGCTGCCGTTATCAAGCTCCTTTTCATAACATCCAACTATGCTCGTTCGTCGCTTTAAAAGAAAAGAAGAGGTCTATGGAAAAATGAATCAAGAGATTCTGCGGAGCTAACGTCTCAGAACATTGAAGCTTCTTCCTGATAAGACGGATAATTAATTATTTTAAGAAAAATGGAAATGCGTTAATTAATCATTGAGGCAAAGTGAGATAATGCCATTATTATGCCGAGCTGTCCTGTTATACGGATCTACCCTAATGTGGTCGGTAAAAGGTACAGTTATTCTAATTTTGTTGAATTCATAAATTACATGAACTCTGGTCTCTCGTAACAGCACGTGACGCCTGGATTCTCTCTGGCTGAGTTTGAATCGACTATCCTGCATCAAGGGCAAACCCGTGACCAATTGTCAGTCCTTGTGCTTGATCTTACTTTCGACCGCCCTTCCCACTCGACAGTTTTGCTTGAACCTACGATCGGCGATACGATCCGAACTCAAACAAAGAGATTCCTCTTGATAGGAGACCGAATTGAGTTAACACATTTTTACAGATGATTCGCTTGTTTAAGAATACAGTGTCGTTTGCCGCCCACCAATTTGGAAGTTTACGTAAATGTTCACTTGTACATTCTTACTTGCGTGCTTATCAATCTTTCAACATTGAAGGCGGCTACTATATTTCGTTGCGATCACGGAATCGATAGTTAAGTTAGGCGAAACTGTGACGCGGTCTCAAAGCGGCCTTGAATATCTCTGACAATCCAATCGCTCGTCAGTCAGTCAATCAATTTGTCGCCGCGCAGGTCGTCGGCTACGGTGCAGCGAGGGAAGTTCGAAACGGAGAGACGGCTTTAAGGGTTTCGGGCATGCGCGATTTGGCCTTCGCCTTCGCCGCCAGCGTCGCCCCCTAGGAATAGGCTGGGAGGTGGGTGCTCTCGACGGATGACGCGTCGGCGACGCGACGCTTACTCAGTTCGACCGAAGCCACCCTAATGCTTCAATCTCTACTTCTCGTTTCGTGAACCATTTACGCGCGTACGTTCACGTTTCGCGTGTCCTCGACAATTTCCACGGGTCTCGCAGTGAGCTCCCCGTCCTTCATTCGGAATTATTTGTCGGAAGTCCTTTTCATTTCCACAGCTCCGTACAATCTATTTCACCCTCTCTCTCTCTCTCTCTCTCTCTCTCTCTCTCTCTCTCTCTCTCTCTCTCTATCCATCTATTTAGCTATCCAACCATCAATCTGTTCATTATTGATATCCTTCTGTCCTCTGTCGTTCCCGCTTTCATCTTTCATCTTCCTAGCTCTGTCTTCTGTTCTCTCGGAGTTTGCCCCGTGTCCTCGTTTGTCTTATCCAATTGCTCTGGTGCTGTTACAATTTTCCTCTAGAAGGGCATCCTTTTCTAGCGCTCTGGGTTATCGACCGACGCACCTACACTAACCTTAGAGTCAGCGTAGAATAGTGAGGAGTGCAGTGACTGCAGTCAGTGGCGGCGGCAGTGGCAGCTGAAAATCGCGTCTTCGGTTATACATCTAGTGATCTATAGGGACACCCGAGCATCGTATCGAGATATCGAGCCATCGAGGGAAGCAGACACTTTGATATCAAAAAAAAGATAAAGCGCGTCGCATTTCGGGGTAAGTTGGCACAGCACTGTTTTATGTTTTTCTCCACCTCACCCTCCTCGTCCTGACTTCTCTGCGACTTTTCGTTCGCTATTATCTTGCGAGAGGAAAGCAGCTCACGTAAGGATGCTTACGAGTCTTCTTGTGTTTGTTATGTAGACGATTTGGTGATACGGATAGACCAATTGAAAAACGGAGCTTTCTTTCATTTTTAGTTTCATGGATCTATGAAATCGGTTGCGAATGATCCAATTAACGTGACTCTGTCTACCTAAAATTACAAAATATCGAAATCAAGTCGAACGTGTTACCTGATTAATTCTACCGAGAGGAGCACGTGATTTTAAAGTGATTCTAGGTGATTTTCATTGACCTGGCTGCCGCAAAACATGAATTGCATGCAGCAAAATTATTAGAATAATGATTAGTATTTGCACACGGACACATTTTTTGTAACAATGGTGATAATCCTCTCAAAATGTACCATTGTAACTGTAAGTCTGACTAGTTGACTTTGTCAATCTTACGATTAGTAGAATTTCTGTCACTGTCACTAGAAGTTTCGTGTTGTCCAGGTACTAACAATTGCTCTAGTACGCGCAACTGTACATTTTTATTCCCCATGTACGAACGCCCTGTCGAAACTCGGAGTTGGGAACCGACAGCTACAAAGTACTAGGTCTCGCAAACTTTCATCTGTATTGTCATTTTGCATTTCGACTGATTTTGGTAAATGTCAATAACTCTTTTATAAAAATCATCGTGTCAAACTATTAATTAATCAGCAGCAGGAGGGTTACTTCAATTCTCTGATGAATTTTGAATGATTTCCGTCATGTTAAATCAAGTGCTCACCCTCCCTAGACTAGTAATTAAATGTGATGCGCTGTTGTACTGGAAAATATTAAAATAATTTGAAGGCCGAAAGATTAATTTGTTTGAAAGAGTAGCTCAGGTGGCGCGAATCCTTACTCCATTCCCACCTCCACCTCCACCTCCACCTCCACCTTCTTTTCCTCCTCCTCCTCCTTGTTCTCCACCTTTAAAATAAACCTTAGTATCGAAAACGAGTTTCTATGAAACTCGTTTGAAACACAAATTACTACAGCAGTTGCTTCCTGCAAGGATCATTGACAACCGTTAAGCTGTTAATCGTTAGCTGCGAATATTTACGGACTATCACTGAGAGCTCATTGTCGTAATCGTCATACGCATCAATTTTAATGAGCGATGCAGTTGATTGTTCACATACATGGAAATTTAAAAGTCAACCATTATCTGTTTTCTTTCCACTTGCACGAGAAGGAACGAAGAAAGGAGGCTCTGGCTGATCGATCGATGTCATCGAGCGTCATGCCGTGGTCAGCGATGACACGACGAGTCTCGTATTACGAGTTCTTCTCTATGGATAATTAGAATTAGTTTTGCTGGCCTCGTCCTCACAAGGTGAGTTACTGGTTGTGTTACCAGAGTCAGCAGGGAACTAATGGCGAGTGCGTGGGGAATCTTGTTCTCTCTACTGGTTCTATGACACTGAGATCCGTGACTTTCTTAGTCCTGGATCATAAGTAAGGTGAACGTAAAGCGGCGCATCGGATGTTCAGTCGTGTTAAGCATCGAGAGAAGGAAGATGTTCGAAATACGGAAGTACAGGTATACATACAGGTAGCAGGACTGCAGGCGCACATGGCAGAAATGGGAAAGCAGGCCAGACTGTGTGCGTGTGCTTGTGTCTTTCTATCCTGTCGAAGCAGAAAGGCAAACCGTCCTTTCCCACTGTCTTTCACAGGACGGAGCTACAGCTACCCATATGTCTATGCGACAGGAAGCGTCGATATTTGATGGTTGGCGAGCTGCGACGGGGTTAAGGATGCGGGGAAACGCGTTCTGTCACATTCGGAAAGTTACCGGACTCGTTTCTCCCGGACTGTCGAAATATTCTCCCAGCGGGCTCAATGCTACGAAACAACATACTTTCGTTTCCGTCAGATTCCCGGGGACGCTGAGGATGGTCAAAAGCCTCTCAAGGGCTTAAGGGGACAGTGGGTTAGCACAACCCCAGGCAACCTTAACGGGGCCATCATTCTTCCATAATCGCTTCTCGTTCCAACCCATATACGTATAATATACTATAGAAAAACAATAGATGCTCCCGCATCATTATATTTTAGCAATAGACTTACGAAGACGCGAGCTGCTCGCAATTAGTGGGCGCAATGTGGCGCAATGTGGCGCAAACTGGCGCTTGGCAACGTTCTTTGCCTAAAAAAAACCTACTTAATATTTGACTTTGTCTTTGACTTTCCCGCGGAGTTACTTGTATTATACATTGGTACTGACACTATTCATAGTCAAAATGAAAAGTGGTTTCCAGTTGATAGAATGAAATAATAGAGCGTAACACGAACGATAAAATCATTTATTTTCAAAAGAAGCCTACGAGTCGCGACTCTTTGCCTTTTAATCGTAAGTTATAAAGCGAAGCAAGAAAAAATCTTTAGGCTTTTCCGAGATTTCGGGAATTGGGAGTCGTCTCTTTGAAAAAACTTGAATAGACTGAATTTATGGAAAAAAAAAAAAATAAATAAAAAAATATTGAGAGCGAACGGATCTCTGTCTGTCTGGTGGAGGTTACAGGGGCATGCTACGCATTTCTTATATTTTTTTTTCGTCCAGTCAAAGCGAGAGAGAGTTCATTATTTAGAAAGCTATAATTGAGCTGATTCGAAGAAAATAAGAATTCTCTCTCTTCGTCTGTTCTTCCAAAGGGAGTTTCTACAGTCTACCTCTCTTTTAAGCAAGAATTTCAAAGCATAGGCAGTCAAGCTGTAGGAAGCTAAAAAAGTCCTGCGCAGCCTTCGGCCGACACTAAGAACTGTTTCTCTGATGATTTCATTTTAAGAAGCTTTCATTGCTCATTCTCAAAGGAATTCTGAGCAGCTAATCGTCATCCGGTCTTCCTCATTCTTCGTGTCTCCCCGACTCACTTGATGTTATTCATCTTTTTTGCTCAATACAGGGCATGCTAAGATGTGCAAAATGTATAGCAGGTGACGTTAGTATGAATTTTGGAACATACTTGAAGTGCAAAGGGTTAAACATCCGCAGCTATACAAATTTCTGATCGTTTATCATTCAAATAAGAATGAGTCGACTAGCGGGATAAGATTAATTTCGCTTAGTGAAATTATGCTCGTGTTCGCGGAGCATCAAAGTACTAGAAAGAGACACGACAGGAGGGAAGCTGGAGAAGCCTGAAGCATCGCTAAAGAATTATGCTTCGTTCACACCGGCAAGAAGAAGTTACTTCCAAGTCCAAATTTTAGCACCGCTTTAAACCTATCTATTCTGCATTAAGATATTGAAGCTGATCAGTGGAGCCTGGCTGATATTGGATCTTCTGGCTCACGGGATACTTCTGTGCCGCCAGGAAGTCGTCAGTCGGTGGGCTTCTTCCGCGGGCTAAGGCGTGCTCAAGAGCACGTGTTACTGGTCCTGGTAAATCTCAGAGCATGTTCGCTTCGTCCTCATCTTCTTCCTTGAGATCTCCAAGATTTTCAGAGTTATTGTCCCGCGATGCCATCAAAGATTTACGCGAAAGCTCCTAAGTACGGTGTCAGCTTCGTCGCCATTGTTGTGGCTTCGTGAAGGTCAAAGTTGCTCACAGCGGCTCTTCCTCGGAATTACTACTTCTCCTCTATTTTCCTCCGGGACATTGAATTACGCATCTTTGTTCGATGAGTTTTAAGCTACACCGAGTTGCCTATAGAGGACACAGCTGTATTACAGTGGCACAATCCTGGCGGAATGCCTGTAGCCATTAGATTCCTGCAATACGGCTGGCGCTTCTCATAAATTCATAGAGTGATGGATTTATCGAGAGATCCCTAGGAGCATCCCCTC
>NW_014332933.1:70914-73768 GCF_000341935.2 Cephus cinctus | reverse complement strand
ACAAACATACATTTCGTCCTTCCTCAATATTCTTGAACAATCTTCGAAAGGCTTTCCAGGATTCTTCGA
Organism: Cephus cinctus; assembly: GCF_000341935.2. Classification (NCBI taxonomy): domain Eukaryota; kingdom Metazoa; phylum Arthropoda; class Insecta; order Hymenoptera; family Cephidae; genus Cephus; species Cephus cinctus. The sequence continues at coordinate 73,699 of NW_014332933.1, read as the reverse complement.
GACTCTTGAACGGACCTCAACATTTTTCAACGCCTTAATCCTATATCCCCTACTTAGAGGAACCTCAGCCAACCTCTGCGTGCATCCATCTCCGATAAATTCACCTCTACCCCTATTTACACCGCTTCCCGTGATTAGTCACCTCAATCCTCTTTGTCGTAGGTAGTAAGGAATTAATAGCTGAAGCACGGAGATACGGGAAGCATCTTGCTCTGCCACAAAGGAATCGTTTCGTTTGACCTTTCACATTTCACCTTTGTTCCTTTCAAGTGTTAGCCATGTATTTCCCTTTTTCTTTGGTGCATAGACGCTGGTTGGACATCGCTCGGCTGACGAAGGGAATCGCTGCTGGGTTTCAAAGTTTCGTCTTTCAATGCAACCACCCGATACGATAAATGAACACTGGTCCAGTTCTTTTGTGTCGCTGGAAGCGCATGGAATGGACACTGAAAATATGATTTCAAATCCATTTTTCAAATATATTGGTCATCATTTTCTCCATTCTGCCAAGTGAGAACGATACGAATATTAACATCGCAACAATAGCAACGTTACCTCGACTATGACGAAGAACTCTACAGTTGCTGTACACATCGATCAACGGAGCACTCCGTCCTCTAGACATTTCGAAATAAATAAATGACGAGTGGCTCAACGAACGGGGGCGATGCTGGGCTCCAGGCAGCGGCCCCATTGCATTGGCGAGCGGACTTGGCGCTTTTGCGACGCGGAGCTCACGCGACACCTACGGCTAGGAATTGGATTGCCTTTTTACAAGGCCAAAGTGCGCGCCAGAGCGTTGCAATTTTATGCTAATGTGCTTTTGAGTGTTCGCAAAGATGCACAAAAGCACGTTCAAAGCATAGATCAGAGATTGAAGCCATACGTTCCATACCCTACGTGAAATGTCATTCTCAAACCAGTTTTGGATCCATTTCGTGGGCTGAAGTTATCCTTTGTGGATCGGAACGCGACCTGCCGTGAAACGTATAAATAAATTTCACAAATACGACAGAGCCTCATTAGACGTATCTGTGGGGAATCTTATATGGACCATGTAAAATGTGTAACGTAATTCTTTTAACTTATGACCCGACACCGATAGCAAAACATACGAGCACGACTATCTTCGAGAACCAACCTACGTTACCTTCGGCCGTCCACCCGTCGTTCGTGCAGCCGCCAGCCAATTCTTTTTGTCACTGGGAACTGACTAGCCGGTATAAACTGGGAGTTGGGGTGGAACTGGCCCAACTGCACCGCGAACGAGAGCTCTGACGGAACCTATCGGACGAGGCGGTAGCTTAACGGATCCTGTCGATCTTTGGGGTCGCGTAAAATCGAGAAACGCACCTGGATACACAAACGGGAGCGGACGGTTACGGAAATGCACGGCCGCTCAGGCTGCTAGGTTTAAGGTAGAGAGGGTCGGAGTAAGAGTCCGGCAAATAGCGCGATCGACAGAGAGCGAATCTTAACTGTCTATCGAGATCCCTTCACCGATTAATAAATTGGGAGACTCACCGGAGCTGGTGCAGCTAATCCGTGGAGGCCGAGAACTGTATCCAAAAGACACTCACATGGTCACTGCACTAAAGCAATAAAGCAATAAAGCACAGCACTACACTTTCGGAAGACTCACAGGAATTCATAGAATTGCCTGGATATCGCGAGAACAACGCGAGAACTGCACGAATCGAGAACTTGCTAAACCGTAGCGAAACACGGCAAGAAAAACTATCAACAGACAGCACGCGAGCGCGATGTCCCTCATGACACCTCGGTCGGTGTCCCGAGACAGACTGCTTTGACAAAATAGCCAAATCCGAGAACTAATCATTCTGATCATTCTGATTGGTCGAGAGCCTTTTAACCGATAACCCTTCCATCTCCTTCCAGTCGTCCCTTTAAACCAAATCGAGAGCATTTCTTTCCTTAACTCGGGCAGGAGGTTCCTCTCCTGCCCTTAACCATATCAAAACTTCCTCCGCCCGCTCTACAGCCCTTTGCCCACCTCCAGCGGGGCGCCGGTATCTCACCCGGGCTTCTGCCGGTCCGTGGAGACGTCTCCGTCGGGTCGTCTCCTCTGCCGGGCAACTCGGTACGTCGAGACCATCTCCCCACGGCAGATTCGAGCACCTCGACCTCAACTAAACAATAACGAAATCTTACGAGAGCCTTGACATAACTGTACGAATCAACCCGAGAGCGTAGCTTCTGAGCAGGGTGGCGACCCGAAGGGAACCAGAAATCGAGAACCTTATCTGTAACGGTAACCGGAGCCGCCTTGCGACCGTGATTCGAAAAATCACGTCACAAATGATAAATCAGTGTGTCTAAAGCTTTTACCCGGGAAGGTATTATATAGATATTTGAAACCTTCTAAGACTGAAAGATGCAATCGATATGAAACAAGACAGGCTCTGAGTTTAAAAAAAAATTAAAGCAGCAGCTCGACGCAGGCGGTTATCGGCCGACCAGTCAATGTCCTGCTAGGTTTGCAGTGGATGAGCACGTGTGAAATTGGAGTTTAAGCACGAGATACTGGGAGATACGTAGTGAGAGGGAGAGGGAGGGAGGGAGGGGGAGACAAAGAGAGAGAGAGAGAGAGAAAGAGAGAGAGAGAGAGACAGTTGGGTAGGTGGATGATGACGGAGGCACGAGCGAAATGCTGGACTCGAGTATCGAGCGGCACGTTTCTCGGGATAGCAGCCCTCCGTTACGCAACACGTACACGCTCTCCTACACAGCCTCCTATCTCCAAGATTCACCGTAACCTCCCCCC
>NW_014332933.1:64834-70665 GCF_000341935.2 Cephus cinctus | reverse complement strand
GCCCACCTTCCTCTCCTCGTCCTAGCTGTCTCTTTGCCATTCTGCTGCTGTCTGTTGACGCGCAGCTCCTGAGTTTTCGATTTTATGCGTCTACCTGACCCGAACGGGGGCCGCATTGCGGCCACAAATGCAACCGGAGAAACAGCGATTCTAGGTCGCCATCGACACTTTCGCTAGTCGAACTTTCCTTCCCGTTTTCCCTGTTGACAAAAGTATCGAAGTTTTCGGGTTACTTTGCGGGCAGTCGCGACGACGGAACCGTCACACCTTGGAACGGGCTACAGGGCTAATAAAGCTTGCGAAATTCGTTATACGCTGCACTTATCGCTTATATGGAAATATGTATTATTTCTCGATTTTATTTTATGCCAATTGATCTTCTGATCACGATAATTCCCTTTCTCTTCTCTTTGCAAACGTGTCTACAGATTACTTAAACTCTTAACTATTGGGAAACTCTTGATAGCGAATCCACCAAGACTCCGTCGCAGTGAACTTTCAGTTTCTAACAAAGAGCTTCAAGCCGCAGAGAGACTACAGCTACAACGGTGCTACCTACATATTTCTGTTATGAGACACGACATCGTAGCGCCTCTGTTGGTGCACTGCTGAAGCCTGAAAGAGAGAGAAAAAGAAGAGAAAGAGCACGAGACCAACCCTTGGTTGGCTGCGTTACGTGGAATTGAATTGCATTGAGCGAATCGTGTGTTCGCGCGTAACATTCATTCGATCATCAGTGTCTTTTTCGTGGATATCGTTTCAAAAGATAAAAACAAAACAAGTCTTGGACAAATCACTTGAGTGGAGAGAACAAAAAAATAATCCTCACGAATCTTATTGAGAAATCTCAAATCATAAATCCTTTCGTTTCATAATTTATAAATTCTTAAAGATAATTTATTATTGGCAAACGTCATTTTCGAGTATAAATTGATTTTCAGATCAAGAGGTTTAATTATACTGTCGACTTAAGGGAAATAGTTGATTGACTTCCTTCGTAATCGAAGCGACCCCTGATGGCGAAATATGCAACATGTTGCAAAGCACTTTGCTAATTCTTATTTCCCGACCGGAGCGCCTACAAGTAAGGGCTTCGTTTGAAGAAGACACTCGCAGCACTCGTGCGTTATGTCGCAGGGAAACCAATTTGGCCACTTGGAGAGAAGTAGACGTCTCAAGAACGTGTTGGATTTTACAGCGGCAATCGGTTCCGAATACATCGCAGCTAATATTCTAAACACCTGATGGATTCTCTTTTGGAAATGATTTCTCAATTGAAATGGGAAAACAAGAGGCGGCCACTGAACCGCCGGTTACCGTGTATCACGAGTTGCCAGTGAATTGCCAGTGAATTGCCAGTGAATTGCCAGTGAATTGCCAGTGAATTGCCAGGGACTAGAATGACAGCGCAGTATTCCGAAGTCAGTTCCGGCCTGCGATTACGGAGGGCCATTGGTATTGTAACTTTAGCCGGATACCCCGGTCCCAGTGTTGCACGTTATACGTATAACATTGCACGTGTCCTGCGTTTCACGATAAATTTCTCTAATGCTGCCTAGTCAGCACTCGATTTGCATTGTTGCGAACCCACTAATTACCGTAATCAATCACAAACTTTGTCACAGCACCAAGCTAGTGGAGGCATATACATATTTATAGACGAAAGTACGAGTGACGGCGTCCTTGTCGACGCTTTCACATTTTATCATCAAATTGATACGCGCTTCCGGGCTGTTGATACTTTTTCTATCTGTTTCCCGTACGGTGTAGAAAGTTTTCGCCTCTGTAAGTCTCGCGTTGCTCTCGCAATATCCTTAAAGACCTATCAATTTTCTGCGTGTGTTTCGGAGGTGTAGCGTCGTGCTACAGTGCAGTGCCCACCCGCGCGTCCTCTGGACGCAGTACACAGTTCTCGGCCTTCACGGATCTTCGGATTCGGCTGAACCAGCTACGGCGAGCACTCTCAATTTATTAATTGCTCGAGGGATTTCGATTTTATAGCTCCGATTCGTTCTGTTACGTTCTCGATCATTTGCTCTCTACGTGTACTCGGCACTATTTACCCGAGGCTTACACTCCGACCCGACCCTCCTCTCTAACTCGTTCTAGCAGCCTGAGCGGCCGTGCACTTACGTGACCGTTCGCTCTCGTTCGCTCTCGTTCGCTCTCGTTCGTGCGTTTCCAGGTTGCGTTTGCTGATATCTACGCGAGCCCAAAGATTGCGATACCTACGGTTGCGTTTATAGATTTTGCGCCTCCCCAAAAAAGCGACAGGCTACGTTAAGCTATCGTCTCTCCTGATAAGGTCCGTCAGAGCTCTCATTTTGACGGAGTTGAGACTGTTTCGCCTCAACTCCTCGGTTATACCAGCTCGTCAGTTCCTGGTAAAAAAAAAAATTGGCTGGCGTCCGCCTGGCGTGCGGATGCATGCGCGAAGGCTGGACTGGCTCGAATGTGACGTAGGTTACCTCTCGGATTTACATTATCGGTGTCGAGTCAAGGAAACACGTTACAACCTATTTCTTTCAGTGGGGTAAGCGATTTCCTCTAGAGCCGAGTTGATTTTTTTCATTAAAATGAGACAAATTTAGGGGACGAGCAGCGGCGCGGGGCATGAGGTTTCGACCTCTTAATTACGCCACAATTATAGCCTATTTTCCTGGAAGGCTTAGTTAGCAACGAAGATCCCCTCAAGTAGCAACTGGTTTGCGCCAGCGGCAACTTCCGGCAGCATTTCCATCGCCCTATAGCCCCATCGCTCTCAGCGCCAGAAAACTTTAATACCAATTGCCCAACGTTACGGCATTACGGCATTTCTTCCCTCGAGCATATAAATGCTTTACCCCCTTTTTCTTCTACTCGAGAAATGTATAGAAATTGCTTTGCCTTCCCCTTTTCTCTTGTTTTTTACCAAAATATAAAATTATGTTATAATTAAGGCTAATTTCGATGGTTAATTGCCATTGGTGTGCTTAAGAATTTGTCTATTCGGTTCTTTGATTTTTTAAATAAATGTAATTTGCGTCCTTGATCCTTGAATATTTTACTAAAAGTCTGGAGAAAATTAAAAATTCTATTCCACGAGGAATTCCGATAAAGCGAACTGTTAATAAATTAACAGGAAGAACGCTTGGTCCAGTTTATTCCCTTTTTTCTTGTTTTTTTTTTTTTTTGGGAATCTGGAAATATGCGGGACGGTCAAGTCTCCGGGTTGCGTACCCAAACAAATGAACGAACACAAAGAACGAAGTGCAGGAGGAGACGGAGGTTCAAGTGGGCGGAACTCGTAATTAGAAGATCCCAGAGAATGAGGGCAAAGTGCACGAGGTGGAAAAGGACTAATTTGTTAAGATTAAGCAAGGAATCCCCTAAAGCTCTCCTTTTTCTTCTCTTCCAGCAGCGTCACAAGTTGTTATCCTGAAGCGTCCATTTGAAGAGTAAGCCCTTCTCTCGCTTCTACGTTCGCTCATCCTCTTCTTAACTCCTGACCCTCGGTTTGCCCGAAGGCAGGCACAAAAAGGGATTCAGTCGCAGTTATTTCTCGAATAAGTATCATGGGCGACTCTTTGCCGATTCCGACGTCACCCTTGTCAGACTATTTCTCAAAATTGAAATCGAATATCAAAAAGAAAAAGGAGTCCGCAGAGAGTGAAAAATACGTATTAGCAATACACCATATCACTACCAATTTTGAACGTGAGGCCGACATAAACCTTTTCAAAAGTGAGTAAATCGAGCCGCCGACTAAGTAGATTTTCTTTGCCTAAAAATTGAACCTTCTGCCGCAGTAAACGCTAATAGTAATCCGTGACGTCAGAACTAGCCGCAACATGCGCGGCCGTGGCCAGTGGTGCTCAATCTTCGCAAGCCGTCTTTATTTGGTTAGGCGGCGTTTATACATACATAATATTACATATTTCTACCTTTCCCTATTATTGTTATAGTGGGTTCGCTTCGGGCGATCCTTTGATAACCTTATGTTAAAGTCAGTGGTACGAACTCATTGTTTCTTCCTCAGTCCTCCCTACATCTGTTCAGACCTACTGAAAATGAGTTGTCTATTGTTTATGCCCTGCTATTTAATCGTTAATCATGCAATAAATATGATCATTACCGATCGATAATCACCTTTCACAACCTTTCACACCGAGAGTCAATAAGTAAAAGGCGTAGACGTTGAATGCGTCATGAGTCATGAGTGATCGTTGAATTTGTTGCGTAAAGTAATAACGAGTTGCAAGAGAAGTTTCACAATGTTCCATCAAACTCTCGTCTGCGAAGCAGGATTATTAATGCGTTCCGCACCCCGAGGATTCGATTGAACCATGTTGCATTCAGCTCGGTTGAATTTCATCTCCATTCGCTTTTCCATTGACTTTCGACTGAACTGCTCACGGACCGACCCGGCCGACACGCGCCACTACGTACTTTGATGCTTAAGACCCGTTGACCGGCCATGCAGTCTGATCGCAAATTCATTGCTCCGTTACGTCTCTGGAAGCAAATTCATTTTTGTCCTGTTGAAGAAATATTTCATCACTCTCCCTTCCTCCCTCCGCACTTTCTACAAAGCAATAATTTATCACCGATTATCCTTACGCCTGACCAAATGCACTGTCGCTCCTCCTCCATCTCTACCTCGAGCGAATGTCCGGCGCCATAAAAATGATGAAAAACTCCTTTGGCGAGACCATCTTACACTCGCAGGCTGCCTACGTAAGCGCAGGACGCGTGAGAGCGAAGAACATTCGGTTTAATAGTTTCAATGGTTTTAATTGGTTGAATCTAGCAGTTGGGCCAATGGGACGAATAGGCACATCAGGGAGGGAACAATGTATCCGGGACAGCAGGACAGCGGGACAAGCGCTCGAAACCAATGAACCCAATGAACCCAATGAACCCAACGAACCCAACGAACCCAACGAACCCAACGAACTCGTGTGTGACCGTGACAGTCGTGTATTTATTAGAAACTCCCGCAATCCATCTTTACGTGAAGTTTCATTCGCTTTTCCCTCTTCTATCTCGCGTCATGCCGAGAATAGAGGTAGCCTCTGGCAGGGGTTCGGCACTATAATCGTGCAGGGGCGCACGGTCGGGAGAAGGGAGAGGGGCAAAACCTGATTGGAAAATCGATAGCAGGTAATGTGTGTACGAGGAAACCGGCGACTAGTGCCACCTCTGCGTTAACGTCCTCCTCGATTTGCCTCAGCCTTCGACCGATACTACTTCTGCTTCTGCTGTCGCTTATTAACGGCCTTCTCGTCCCTGCAGGTGTCCAGGATCAGCTGGAAGCTTGTAATACACAGACAGAAAGTGCAGAAAGTGCAGAAAGTGCAAGCCATGGGCAAGCGGAGAGAAATTTCCATTGAAAGGAAAAGTAAATTGGCCCTCTCGATTGCTTTTCATTACTTCTTAACCTCTCTGCATTCTTGTGCCTTTACCAGCACGAAGGTACTCCTTCCTTCCTCTTCGGCTGCTTTTGATACCGTTCTTCCGTCGCCTGCCGCTTTACTCGTTATAACTGCCATCGGAAATAATGAAGGGACGAAGACAAAAGCACAAAGCAATAATTGGGAGGATCGCGTAGAATTAGAGGAAAATCATTTCGAAATGATAATAAAATAACTAGGAAAGACGCATTGATCTCCTGCGTCCGAATGCTTCGTTTTCGACCAATAAGGACTGATAAGAACCCTATGGGTTGCACATGTGGATGGAAGGGGAAGGCTTGTCCGGGAAATTAAAGGAGGAACTTTGTTAAGGCATACCCAAACTCCTTTGAACTTCTCTCTCTCTCTCTCTCTCTCTCTCTCTCTCTCTCTCTCTCT
>NW_014332933.1:58735-64503 GCF_000341935.2 Cephus cinctus | reverse complement strand
CTCTCTCGCTCTCTCTCTCTCTCTCTCTCTCTCTCTCTCTCTCTCTCTCTCTCTCTCTCTCTCCTGGTAGGTACGTGTATATCATTTATATTCGAGTATAAATGTCGTGCTTAAAGATTTATCTTAGGCATCCCTCACTGGCTCATTTTAATTACGCGCCCTACACAGCCTTCCTTCTGCTCTCCTCATTCCCTCTTCCTGTTGCTTATTTCGCTTCTTCTCCGAAGCAACTGGCAAAGACGACGGTGCGGCGTGTCCTCCATGCACGATGGGCGCAACGGCCACGTGATGGCCTTTCGTTATTACTTTTCGAACGTTAATCCACTACGAGAGGAGGAAATAAGCAAATACTAGAAATTTCTGGTAATTATTCTCAAGTGGTACTATAGACCCTATGACGGCCTTTTAGGATTTATAAATACTCGTACAGTGTTAAAGCTTTTAGATGACGTCGTCAGACAGTTGTTTTTGATACGTTAATATGGAAGTGAGTACTGACTGTTGGGGTGATACCGAACTCAAAATTTGCTGATAAAAATATGATCCGACCATTAGTTTCAAAGCTATTGATGTTTCAAGTTGAAAAATCTTGTTTTAGCAGTCAGCGTCAAGAGGCCGGGATCCATACGAAGCGAAACTGCCGACGTCTGCTTCCCTAGAACGCTCGTTTCTTTAAGTGTCGGTGACGTACGTGCGGAAAAGCAGCGTCAAATAGCCAAGTATATCGCAATCTCAAGAGCGGGAGGTTGAATCTGTATTTCCATAGAAAATTTTAAGAACGAAATTGATTAATGTTTCAATAACGCTAACGTTTATTTAAATAGGTTTATTATACTTAAAAATAATGGACATGAATTAACGAAAAGTTGAACAATTAATTTGAATCGAGGGGCACGCATTTCCGTCTTTTTCCAGGTTTCTTTTTCTCTACTGGTCAAGAATATTCTCTTATTATTAACCATCAACATCACAATCAGCGATCCACAGTTAAATTCGATGAGATAGATTGATGAGAAATGAAGAAAGAATGATATTTCTTTGAAATCCAAGATCCGCCATCTGACCTAGTCGTTATACTAAATTACCGTTATTACGAGTGAATATTGCACAACTTGTTAAGAATGGCCCGAAATTACTGCTTATGGGCCGCTTAGCTGAGACTTGAAATTCATACATCATTTAATAGCCACCCGCAGCCTTTTATGCGGGAATCTATTAGGCTTAGCAACAATTTCGCCAAAGAAGTTATGCAGTTAGGCAGTAAGGCGGTTAGGCAGTTAGGCGAGACCGTTCACCTGGCTAACCTCGATTCTAGAGCGAGACGTCGACGCCTCAGTTTCGATATGTTGACATATGGATCCTTCAAACGGGTTATTGAATTCGGTCTCAACCGATTGGCCTCGACGAACGAACGATCCACGACGTCCTCGTTCCATCACAATAATAACAAAGAAGAGTAGAAATATTTTAAAAATTATTAAAATTAGTCATTAATTCATTAGTCGTTTTTTTATGCACGGCATTTCTCTTCACGCGTAAAACCCTTGTAACTTATATTTTCGAAGCGTATTTTGGGTGACTTTGGGTGATTTGAATGTAACTCCATTCTGTAGCGTCATACTGGCATGCGATTGATTGTAGGAGCCCAGTTCTATTTCCAATTAGTTCCAGTTCGCATTATAATTTCAAACTATTCCAGCATCAAGGGGTTAATTATTAATATTTTTATGAATGCCACACCAGCCGTTTCTTCATTATATTTCAAAGATTAAACTTTATTTTTATGTTTAAAATACTTGATGACACTGTACATATTCTAATTGAGCAGTCGAGCCTATTTCCAATAGCAGCTGATAGGAGCTTCAAAAGCTCCGACACAAGAGGCTTCTGCCTGAGTTCGTCACAGCACAAAACAGAACCTGGCAATTGGTCGGTTGGTTTGCGGAAAATGTTTTTAAGCTCTCCGTCAAGTTGCCCTGCTCCTTCCTGCGTACCGATCAATTGCCATCAGGCTCTGAATGCTCTCATTGCCGACTTGCTCAGTGAGAGTCTGTCAGATAGCACTGGCTATTGGAGGAAAGAAAGACTGTTTGAACTCGACTATAACCTTAACCTAAGCTATCTTAAGCAAGCAGTGCGTCCTACTCGAGTCGTCGATGCTTTCGCTTCTAGAACACTTAAAAATTTCGAAAGTGAAGATCCTTGAAGATTTGATTGGTTTCCGTGTAATTGTTCTTTCTAATTAGTCTCAAAAGGACTCACGCGGAATGAACTTATATCGGAACAAGTACTGGAGGCACGATCCAACGTGTTTAAGTCGCAAGAGCCCTTATCTCGTTTTGAGCAAATCCTCTGTTTACGTACATATCAATACGCTTATACTAATAAATGTTCGAGTTGAAATATTTATTAACAGGATTGTTCAAGGCAAACGTGGCAGGCGAACTGTTGACTCTACTACGGGGCTGAACTGAGCGTGATCGTTTCGATAGTTGGTGCCGCCTTTGTCTTGAATAATCCTGCGTTCACGAAAGAGCTTCGCTATTTCTTGAGTAACCTTTAAAGCTAAAACTACCCGTGTCTTCGTTCCGGGAGAGCCTGCCACTACCCGAATCGATCGATACAATCGATAAAATTGATTCAATCGACTCGACTGTGGGCGTTTACGTGACATAGACGCAACGAGAGGCAGCAAGAGACTCGCACAAAACTGCTCTGCTACGGTGTACTACAGCATTAAAGCATGTGTTACCATTAAGCTACCAAAGATACGGAATCACTTTGATATAGTATATATGTATAGTTGCTGCGGCATACGACTAATTATAAGTATATTCAGGGCTTGAAAAAAAAATTGACGGCAATGCCACTATCTGTTAATGTAACTCTTGGTTGCGCTGGTGACGTTAATAACTCTCAGATTGACACACCATTGGCATTTGCCACTTTGCCACTAGTAAGAAGGAATACTTTGGAAGCAAGATCAGTGACGTTTTTGCAGGGGCTCCTCACGGTTATAGTGATGACCCCACAAGCTGTTGCTTCCGTCGCCCTTCTTCAGGCATGTCTTTTCGATCACTTCTTTTTTTGGGGTCTTGAGGTCATAGGCCAAGCCGAACCAAGACATCACTTCGATGAATGCGGTCGTGGGATTGAGACTGTACGCACCGAGTTCGGCCGCCTTGTAGTCCCATGGGAAGGAGTGGTGGTAGTTGTGCCAGCCTTCCCCAAGAGTGAAGAACGCTACCGTGGGGTTCTCGGTGGGCTTCACCAGCCTGCAAAAAGTTATCGAGAAAATCCTTTTTTTGCGAGGAACAACAATATTTTCGAGGTTAAAAACTAGATAAGCTCGAGAGGTTTTCGTCTTGATCACGGACTTTGTCCTTTACGAACATCCGCTGGGCAGTTGCCCAGCATCTTTTTCTACCAACCTTATCATGCTCTAGTTACTTCGAAGCAAGATAAGGAGGAGTTAATAAACAAAATTCTCCATACGAATTCCCGCGCAAGGTTGATTGGACATGAGCAAAATAAGGTGTGAAAACGTATATACACATATTGTATATACATGTAAGTGAATATCTAATATATATACATACATATACAGCTCAGAGAAACGTTTATTGTCTTAACAGCCTCGAGTCTCCGAGACGGTAAGACTGCTCTTAGCTGATGTAGTCATGTATCTCCTCCTCGCGGCTTACCTGTTGTACGGTCGGTTACCCCACATGTGAGCGAAGCTGTTGACCAGGAACGTCGCGTTAAGGAGCCAGACGTAGCGAATGATCACGGCATGTATGCTGATGTACCAAGTCTCATTCCAGCAATATACCGGCACTAGGGTCGGCAGGACGAAACACAGGAAGAGCATAATCGGCGTGTAATACCTAAATGTGTCGTTAGGACTTAGAATTAGATTAGGTGCCTCCCATCGTACTCTCCTTGTATGGACCCTACTCACTTGTCAGCGAACTGGATTACGGGATCCGCGAGGATGTCGCTCATGTCGACCTTGGTACCGTATTTTTTAATGGCCGGATGACGTTTCATCATAAGCCAACCAACGTGGGAGAAGAAGAAACCGCGACTGGCGTCGTGGGGATCCGCTGGCGTCTCGGTGAATCTGTGGTGAGTTCGGTGGTCGCGGATCCATTTGTACAGGCACGTCTATGGTGACAGGAAGGAAACTTTCAATTATTACGTATTTCTTTCATCTTTATTTTTCATTGACGTTCAGCGAGTTTCCTTCGTCTTCACTGAGATTTCTTGTTACGCGTCGCGCGGTGATACGTTTTACAGGGGGAAGTCGGGACTCGCGGACAACACGATGCAAGTTACACAAGTCGAGGTTTATGATAAAAACATCCAGTACTTGGTTTTTCGAATAAGAAGACAGTAGATAGACTGAGAGTAGAATTTTTCATAAATTGCACCGATCGCAATCACCACCGAAATTCCGTTCGCGGTTGCTAGATCCATTATTGCCGTGGGGCGGTAACTGATAGGTGAATACATCCCCCTTAACATTCATTCGTGCTCTCAGCCTCAGTCTTCTTCCCCGTCTGCGCTTCAACCTCCGACTGAGGTACCAAGGAATTCTAAATAAACTTGCTTCAGCCACAGTTCCTTCTGTATACATTGTATAGCGCTTGGCTCGCATACATATTTGTAGAGTATGAACAGATGCAGGCGCACAGACGCACAGTTGAGCACGTGGAACTATAGAATTACATATATCTTGAGATTACGCGAATTTCAGCATCATGAGCTAACTCGAATTCTTCTTTAATAAATTCTGCGACATGTCTGCGTGGATGCACCCACAAGGAAAATGTTTATAATCGCGAAAGGTCCGTTCACTCGACAAGGACTTTTATCGCAGGTGACAGGAGAAGAAGAACTAAGCTGCAGCGTGAACAGATAAAATTTCGGCTTGGGGGGAGATCACCGAATGGGTGATCTCTCGGAGGGAAAACGGCTGGGCGCATCAATGTAGAAGGGACAGAGACCGGGTTAGAATGGCCGGAGGAGGTGGAATCCTAAGGAAAGGAACCGGCGGTACGGATTTGCCGATTGCAGGGTGGAGGAACGGGAGAGCCGAGGAAAAGTGCTAAACCGGCGATTTGGCCATCGCATTTAAATCCACTTTCCATAAAATGATTATTGGATTTCACTAAAGATAGATTATCGCCGCCCGAGGATCGGAGGACTGTGTTGGACGACGGAGGCCAGTTGAACCTTTAACGCGTCTCTCCCGGAATGCTGTCAAGTCGGAATGAGTACTTGGCGCTTCTGAATTGACTTCGAGGCGATAAAAGGTATTAGTTAGTGCCGCCTGAAGACTCGTACTAGCTGAAAAATATTTGCTACCTGGCCAGCCATGCAGTAAAGGTAAGCGAGGAATATCCTGAGTGGAAGCTTCGCCGAGTAGCTGCGATGCGCCCAGAGACGATGGGCTCCCGCTGTGATTCCCAATCCCGCCATCACGCCGTACATCGGACCTCGAAGAGACACAAATAGAACACTATACATAGACGTAATTCGAAATGCATTAGACTGCTATCTCTAATTCTTTCATTGTCCTTCGTTTCAAGTCCGTCCAGCGCATTTCCACTGATCGTCAGTCTCATTTATTCCCGCTCTGTTTCCTCCCGTGGACTGTTCCACCAGCTTCGAAGTAGTAATAATTGATGCGGTAGGATGGCCCACCGTCGAAAATATTTCTGTTCTTTACTCCAATAATTACGGTGGGAAGGGGGAGGTGGGGG